>NC_056733.1:795360252-795630252 GCF_019279795.1 Protopterus annectens | reverse complement strand
GGGGCAACATGAAAGTTTTTTCAAAGAATATTTTCCCCTAACAGATTTGTTTTTCAATTGAATTGTACAGGTTATAGGTCACATTAAAGGTGGGAAACGTTTTGAAATGATTTATTGTGGTCTCATTTTTTATATCACAAAAACCTGGCATTTTAACAGGAGTGTGTTCACTTTTTTATTCATTGTATATGTGTGTGTGGGTGTATGTATATATATATATATATATATATCTCTGGTTCCACTTCATATCATCGAATTATCATTTCATTGAATTGCAAACCATCGAGACCAATTCGTCGAAAACCCATTTCATCGAAAACTCATTTAATCGAATCTCAAATCATTGAAAACTATGAAGCAACTACAAATAATATCCCAGACACTTTGTACTATGTGTATGCAGGGGGGCAAGCCCCTCTGCAATGTGGGCTCCACCCCACCCCCCGTAATTAAATATACCAACTCCAAGGTTACACTACAGTGGGGGGGAAAAGGTAATTTCCTAACCCCACTGTAGTGCGACCTTGGAGTTGGTATATTTAATTACAGGAAGTGAGCCCCCACTTGAGTGCAGGCTTGCCCTGCATAAACGTAGTAAAAACATTGTGGAATGTTATTTGTAGTTGCTTCATAGTTTTCAATGATTTGAGATTCGATGAAATGAGTTTTCGATGAAATGGGTTTTCGACGAATTGGTCTCGATGGTTTGCAATTCAATGAAATGATAATTCCATGATATGAAGTAGAACCATATAAATAAATATATATATATATATATATATATATATATATATATATATATATATATATATATATATATATATATACACACACATATATACATATACATGTTTCACCTTTTTTCTGCAGTTATTTTTTATTGAATTAACATCCTTAGTCTCCGTTATGGCAGACAAACTATCTGGTTTCAAATAATGTATTTCTTGTAAGCACAAAATCCCCAATTCAGATGTCCAAAGTAAATGTGTCTATTGCTTGGGTGTTACCTGCATGGCTTCAACTCCAAGGCACTTACTGAAAGATGGAACAATTTAGTTTTGAAGAGCCTACTTTCTTCTTCTGTTTCAAGTGGGTCTGAACCCCCCTGCAAGAAATCAGAAAAAGGAAAGCCTGATTTGGCTTCCAAAGGCAAGGATACCAGAAAAAACAGTCTTTGGATCTGTTGACATCTTCGGCTCCATCCTTTGAGCCATCATCTAAAATTTCAAAGAAATCAGATCTAATTCCAACGGATCCTACTACTTCAAAAACAAAATCTCCTCAGATTTGGTGGTCTTGTTATTCAGTGGATCTGAAAATCTCCTCAGATCCAGTCTTTTTATTCACAGGATCTGATACCTACTAGACTTCCTTCCCCATTTTATAGGAGTCAGTAAACATTGTAGGCTGCATCCAGTAGCTTCTCATTTAGGCCATCCAGAAGCTTGTCCGAGGCCAAAGTGGCTAGGATGATGTGGAACTTCCTCAGCACTCAGATCCAGATGGGGCTAATTCCGTCTGTCTCCCATTTCACCCATCCTCCTTTAGTTACTTATTCTTCAGTCCAGTCTGTGGTTTCAGAGCCCTCGGATCTGAGATCCCTGGGGAGTGTCCTCATTCGATCTGAAGACAGGTCGTTCTTTGACTTTGGTCACTCCCCTGAACTGTCCAGCTTGAACCTTTAAGAGCAGGAGAACTCTGAGCCAAAGTATTGGCGCTGAATCCAGGGGACTGGGCTCAACATCAAAATTATTGGAGCAGCCCTTGCCCTTCAGAGCTTTGTCGCTGGACAGATCATGTCCGACTCCATCCTCTGGTAGATGGCCTCAAGGATTCAGTGGTTAGTGGTGCAGGAGATATTGGCTCTGATACCACTGGCTTCAGTCTCTCCTAGGCACTCTGCCTTCGAGATTGTGGAGAGAGCTTTCTCTTTACTTACAGAAAGGATAGCCATACCCCCTCAGATCATGTCTTTACCACCTTCTGGTCTTTGCTCTGTGCCTCATTTTTCTGTCCCACTGGGACAGGCAACCCATTCATGTCTCGAGTCATTTCCTCAGGACTCCTCTGTCACTTCTGATACCTCCGCAGACCATCCCACTGTTGAGGTCCCTCGAAAGAGAATGTTTAAAAGGAGACACTTAGTTTCCCCTCAGGAATCTCTCACTGAGGACACTTGATTTTGATGAAGGGGAAGGCTCCTCCAGATCTTCACCTGAAAGTCGTCTACTTTAGAGTCATTAAACGACTCCAATGACAACAAGACAAACTGCTGAAAGGAAGCTTGCCAATCAGTTCACCACAAATCCAGCCAAAGGAATACTCCAAATAAAAGAAACAACGCTGAATAACCACTAGAAGATACGATTTATTTAAGCCACAAATCAATGTAGCTTTTCGTTGGCGCTTCTACACCAACTTCTTCAGAAGTTTAAAATATCGCACCACTGACGTGGCAAACTTTAATATACTTTAAGACAACATGTGATCGACATGCCCTCCTACATTCAAGTCTGTAAAACAATTGACCCTAAGTTAAATTCCGTAAATTCTAATATACCATATACCTATTTATAATTAAAATATTAAAATATTAAAAATATTAAAAAATATTAAAAAATTAAAATATTAAAAGTATCAGTGTTCTTTTTTAATATTTTAATTATAAATAGGTATATGGTATATTGGAATTTACTGAATTTAACTTAGGGTCAATTGTTTTTCAGACTTAAATGTAGGAGGGCGTGTCGATCACATGTCGTCTTAAAGTATATTAAAGTTCACCACGTCAGTGTCACGATATTTTAAACTTCTGTAGAAGTTGGTGTAGAAGCGCTGACGAAAAGCTACATTGATTTGTGGCTTAAATAAATCGTATCTTCTAGCGGTTATTCAGCGTTGTTTCTTTTATTTGGAGTATTCCTTTGGCTGGATTTGTGGTGAACTGATTGGCAAGCTTCCTTTCAGCAGTGTACTTTGGAGACATACTTGAACTCCTAAAGCAAGCCTTGTCCCAAGAGGAGTTTGTGTTCCTGGAGGCTTTTGGGTCTGGTTCACCAACATCTTGGGGTACTCTCTAGTTGATGAGCTTGTAGACTTCATCTCACTCCAGGCATAGAAGGAACCAGATACTGTGGAACTAATCTCCAAGCATCCAGGTACATTTTTAGCCCTTCCCAAAGGACAGAACACAATGGAGCAAGGGGGTCCCAATTGATGCCATGGTTGTGGCAGCAAACACTAACAAAGAACCTGCAGAATAGATCTCTTCTGTCCATCCCCCTAACAGGAAATCTATGGCCTTGAATAGATTCGGCAAGCATGTTGCTCTGTGGTCATTGAATTACTTGGCGTATTTCATGAGATTGCTGAGGGATTTGACTAAATAGCTCCAAATCTCTTTCTGGGTCCATGTCTGCAGAGGACCAGAATAGTCTGTTCACAGCTGGCCACTCCTCAGTCAATAGCTAATTTATCCAAGATGTTGCTATCCCATGCTGCAGAGGATGCTTTGTGAGTGGCCAGTTCAGGCATAGCCATTAGGAGACATGCCTGGATGCACCTATCTGATTTTTGCAGAGCCCTTCAAGTCTTCATTCATAAGTGTTCCACTTGATGGATCTTTCCTATTTAGCTCAAAAGTGAAAGAAACTCTCCAGAAGTGAGCAAGAAGGAAAGACCTTGTCTGCCATGGAGATCCATTTTTCTACTTCTCAAAGGCCTTTTTCCTGGAATCAACAAGGAGGTAGAATGATGTGGTTCCACAAATCTTAGGGTCCTTTCCAAGACTAATGAGGAGATAGTTCTCCCAGAGGCAGAGGGGGGAACTCTAATGGAAGATGCCACTCCCATGGCAGAGGTGGCCTGCAGAACCAGGGTTTTTGGGAATTCCTTCTCAGACAAACTCTACCATTGCTCCTTAAAGGTTGCCCAACTGTTGCTCTCTAGAGGCAGTCGGGGGAGAGGGGTGTTTGTCTTTGCACCAAAAAAGCCTGGACATCCATCACAAAAGATTCCTTATATCCAGAGGTAATGTACAATACCATTTTCCCAAATTCCTTCTACAAGAATAAAATGTGTAGGGTTATCTACTGAGTCCTAGTGCTTTGGTTTAGCAAGTTGAGGAGCCTTGGTGTAAAAAGAACACCTAGGGATTAAGCAAAATTACAATTAAAATCAGTCAACTTGCTCCTCCTAGAGGAGGAAGACTAGTGTTGTCTTAGTCTTCTACCTCTCATGGTGTCAGGATGCTTCTTCAATCCTAGTTAGTTCCGCTGGGTGGAAGAGTTGTCCTCAGTTCTTGTAATAAATCCAAATACTCAGTTCTTGTAATGAAGATCAACACAGTTCTTTTGTAAGGGTTTCTTTATTTGGCAGAGGAGCGCTGCTTAGAAGACTGAGTATCATGAGGTTATGGCTGGATATTTATTACAGTTACAGGAGGAGTGTCTTAAGGTCAGTTCCACCCATTTCACCTAAGAGGTGTATAGGGGAGGGAGTAAGCTTTATTGAAACCATCCCAATGAAGCAGTGGTACTGCTTTTGTGTGTTTGTGGGTGGGATTGGAAACATACGATTCTTGAGCATTCATAGATAGCTGTACAAACACATCTATTGGTGAGTTTTCATTTCCAGACCTAAAGTGTTAGGATAAGAAGTGTGAAAACATAACTGTGATATGTAAAAAATGTATTCAGTAATGGGTCAGCATTGTTTTAGGTTATTCGAATTTCAGGAAACCAGTGGTAAAAATTAAGATTGTCTGTTCTGTCAACTAAGTGCTGCAGCGCTTTTGAATTATCTTCTTCAGATCTGCCAAACCATTTTTGTGAAAACAGTAAAAATAATTTAATCAACAATTATCTTGATGAAACCTATATGCAAAAAAACAAAGGGTTTTCAGACTGTATCAGGGTTGAACTAGAGAGAGCGCTAAAAGAGGAAAATGTTTATCTCTTTAAAAAATGTACTAGAAGAGGCTAATGAAGTGTACTGGGGTTGAACAATAAAGGGAGTTAGAAGAGGATCTTTTTTGTCACTTTACAAATGTAATAAAATGGCCTCTGAGTGTACCTGGGTTGAACAATAGAAGGAGCTTGAAGAGGAAATTGTAAATCTATTTTCAGAACTCATTTTACTGTCTTTTTCTTAGATTGCAAAGGATATTGTGGAGAGCATTTAGGCTACAAAATAAAATAAAATGAGAAACATACAAGCCAAAAATGTACGAAGAGTCCAAGAGGAAAATTTGCAGTCGGGGCAAGTAGGGATGGGGAGGGTCAGGAGAGACCTAGGCAGCTCTCCATGGTGTATTTCGCCATGTAACTTGAGCAGTGGCAACCATGAGGTTAACCTGTACTTTGGGCTTTATGTGTAAGAAAAAGTATATATATGATATGTAAAGAAGTAGAGAAACTTTGCTCTTATAAAATTCCATTTAAAAAAAAACAGAACATTGACTGGTGAAAAAGTACTAGAAAGGGCTAATAGGAGGGGACCAGGGTTGAGGAAAAAAAAATGAGAGAGAGAGAGATTCTGATATCCACACTGATGAGTACTTTACTTGTGTTTCTTAAAAGTTGTTGTTGTGTCTTTCGGCTTTTCCCGGTTAGGGGTCGCCACAGCGGAACTCCGGTCCGCTAATGATTGGCAGTAGATTTTTATGTGCCGAGTTGCCGGCCCTGACGCACACCCTTCAACAAAGGTGCGCCCATTCACGCTGGTCTCCACACAGAAGATGCTCTAACTGAGAATCGAACAAGACGTCTTAAGTATGTTTTAAAAATATACTTTAATTGTATTTCCAAAAAAAGCATTGCATGGTTTAAACTTCAGGGCTTACGGACTGGAATATCCATGTGGCAGCCATGGCCTTTCTCATGTCCCTCCCCCAGCAGCTAAGCTACCTCGTGGACTCTGGTTATGTTTCGTCACAGCCCAAGCGCTATTTACAATATTTTGGCCCTTAGTATTTAAAGTTAGCTTCTTTGGATGTTTTTCTTCTGGCGAGGAATTAATGATTCCCACTATTGGATCCCCCTTTTTTGCCCCAGAAGATATCTGCATTTTTGGCAGAGAGACAGTCATTTCCAGATTGGAACACTGCACTTTGGCCTCACCAAAACTCCCGGGTATTCACCAAATGCATGGCGGTGGTAGCAGCTCACCAGAGACTGCTGGCATTGAGTGTTTCCGTATCTAGACAGCTGGCTCCTAACTGCCCCAACCAGACATCTACTTCTACAGGTAAGGGACTATTTGCTCCAGTTGTGTCTTCACCTAGGCATCACAGTCAGTTACAGCAAATCACAGCTCGCACCTACACAGAGTCTGGAGTTCATAAGTGCTTGTCTAGACACCGTCAGTCAGATGGTCTCTCTTCCTCCAAAAGGAAATGTTACTCAGATCCTAGGTCCAGAAAGTGATCTTGCATCCATCTGTTCCATTATGGCTAATCTTACAAGGCTTGGGATACATGGCAGCAGCAGTTACCCTATTTCCTTTAGCCAGGTTTCACATGCAAATTCTGCAGTGGATTCTCTTGGTGCAGTGGTCCATTCTTCAGCAGCCTTTTTTTGCTTTAGTCAAGATCACACAATCTTGCAAAAAATATCTCCTTTGGTGACTTCACTTGGATGAAGGTTCCCAAGTCCATCCATTTGTTCTCCCCCATACACAACCACGGTGACTATGGACACCTCCCAACTGGATGGGGTGTGGTGACAGTACTTGGAAAGGGGACAGTCCAACGTACCTGGTCCCCAGAAGAGGCCTCAGTTCATATCAATGTATTGGAAGTGAGAGCAGTCCTCCTAGAGTTGCAGGCCTTTCAAGATGCTCTCCTTTCTGGGATGATGGCTGTTAAGATAGTTATGTCTGTAGTCTGGTACATCAAGAAACAGAGATGAGCAAGATCTTACCTGGTGTGTTGAGAAGCAATGAGAGTGTCGCAATGGGCAATCTCTCCTGCTGCATTCTCATAGCAAAACACTTAACTGGGGAAGGCCAGCATGATTGCAAACTAAGCAGGTCTGTTCTGATGCCACACAAGGGATCTCTGTGTCAAAGTGGCAGAGAGAAATTTCCATCGATGGGGTCAGCCACGCTGCAACCTTCTTGCTTCTCCCATCAACAAGTGCAGCAGGTTTTTCAACCTGGTCCTTCCAATCGGGGAGTTGCAGAGAGATGCTGTAGTGCATGATTGGTCCTCTAGTCTCCTTTATGCTTACCCCCCCCCTTTATCTTTAATCCCAAAATTTCTACAGAAAGTATACCGGTTGAAGAGCACATTTATTATCATTGCACCACTTTGGCCACGTCAAATTTGTTTTCCCTTCCTGTGGTGTCATTTTCTGCATCTGCCCTGGATACTGGACCCCAGTCCAGACCTCCTGTCTCACCTGACAAGGCTGGCTTCTCTGGACATAACAGGCCTCAAGTTGACTACATAGTTTCTCCAGTTCCACTGATTGCTAAGACAGCCCGGATTTTCCTCTCAAGTCTATCATATTTTATTATCTTCTCAAAAGACTTCTACTAGGAAGATTTACAGAAGTAAATGTAAGGGATTTGCTTTCTGGGCCCTTAAGAGAGATTTGGACTAGTTCATGTTAGATGATCAAATGACTAAAACATCGAGACGAAACCATTGAACATTTTAATCATCAAAAGCTGACTTTGTCAAATCTGAATGGATCAAATCTCAACAGTTGGCCAACAGCTGCGCATAAGTTAGAATGAATATAACTATTTACTACCATCATGTTATACATACCAAAAGTGACATGTAAGATGGTAACATCGCTGCTGTTGGTCAGCTATTGCGATTCGATGCATTAACATTTGACAAAGTCGGCCTTGATGATTAAAATGTTCAATGCTTTTGTCTCAGTGAACTGAAATGTTTGTCATTTAGTCATTTGATGTAGAAGCTTTGGATCCTATTTCTGCTGCAATACCAGCTGTACTTGAGTTTTTAGCTTCAATTTTTGATGAAGGGGCTAATTTTTCTGCTATTAAGGTGCAGCTGGCTGCCATTTCAAACTTCTATCTGGATGAAAATAATTCTTCCTTGGCTCCTTCTTGATTATAGAAAGCCTTTCTTAACAGAGGCTTCTTGCTTAGGCCTCCAGTAAAAGATCGTACTTCTCCTTGGGATTTAACTATCTTGCTTCAATGTCAGACCCAAGGCCCCTTTCAACCTGCAGCCAAGACAGACCTTAAGTTTTTGTCCTGGAAAACCATTTTTTCTAGTTGGTATTGCATCAGCTAGACAAGTATCCAAACTCCACCGTCTCTTCCAAGCCTCCTTACCTGGTTTTCCACAAAGACAGGGTTTCCTTAGAGACCAACACATCATTTTTGCCTAAGGTAGCTTCTGAGTGTAATCTGAACCATGTCATTAACCTCACAGTTTTCTTTCCAAATTTCTCAAACGAGGGAGTGTACATGTTTCATCTTTTGAATGTACATAGACAACTTTGATTTTATCTCCAACGGACCAAAGATTTCCTGAAGGCTGACCAGTTATTTGTATCCTTCTCAGCTAACAGATTGGGCAGGCTAGTTTCTAAAGTTGCCCTAGCCAAATGGTTTATTGATTGCATATCCTGCTTTTCCTGGTTAGGGGTTGTCACAGCCTGCTAATGATTGGCAGTAGATTTTTACGGTGCCAAGTTGCCAGACCGACGCCCATCCTTCAAAGAAGGCACACCCATTCACGCACACACCTACCTGCGTGTCTTTAAATATCACTCGATCGCGGGGAGGACAGTCTATAGTAAAAGAGGATTATCCTTGCCAAAGACCCTTAGAGCTCATTCCACAAGGTCTGTGGTTGTATCCTCAGCCTTTCTGTCTATAACTTTCATAGATTACATTTGTTCAGCTGCCACTTGGTCCAGTGCTTGTAACTTTATTTCTCAGAAATTGGATTTAGTTTCTAAAAACAGAACTGCTTTTGACTCCATTGTACTCTGAAACATCCTTCCATGAGGACCACCCAAGATTCCTCTAGCTGTGGACTTTTGTCCTGTTAGTTGAGGAATGAATGAAAATGACAACATCAGATAAAAAAAAGAAAGTTATGTACTCACCATAACGCTACATCTATGTTGTCCATGTTTATTCTTCCTCAACTTCCTGCACTCATAACCCCCTTCCTTTTGCTCCTGGAAAGATATAAGGGATATTACTTTTGGAAATATTGTTTCTTGTTTGAGCTCCAGTTCTTTTCTTTTAATCTATACCATTTTAAGCTCCCTTAAGGTAGTATTGTCTACTAATGCTGCAAACTCGATCTTTGGTAAGTTAGGCTGGCAGGACATTATGGGTAAAGGAGCTAGAGAGTTGGATCAGAGTATCTGGAAGAAGTGGCAGAGTCAGATCCGAAGCCCATTAGTTGAGGAAGAATGAGAATGGGCAACACATATATAACATTATGATGAGTACATAACTTTTTTTTTTACATAATGTTAGAGGGCTTTCAGTAAATCTTACAGTGAGGACAAGTGCATGTATAGAGACCTTATAAAGAGATGAATGTTAGCCTTACTAAAGGACTCTACTGGAAAGTAATAAGAACCATAGAATAGTTTTAAACAGTGCTTGGAGGAGGTGAATCTTTTGTCTTTAGAAACGGGATTGAACAGACGACATGGATATGAATGTACAGAGTTATAAAAACGACTTGTAATGGAGCCACCATAAATAGGAAAGTTTGAGAAGAGGTGGTTATATAAAGTACAGATTATAGAATATAGCTGTGTGCCGACTTGCATAAGTATTTCTTTACCAAAGGGGTTGCAAATTTGTGGATTTTACTTACAACTATGAGTGGTTGAGAGTGAATTTATTGAGACCTTCAGAAGATCCCAAGACGGGTGGAGAAATGAGTTGTGGCACACAGAACTAACTAACTGGTATCTTTTTTAAAACAGCAGGTTACATGATCATTTTATCATGCTGTCAAAAGACTGTTATGTAGTATTTTTGAGCAGGGAGATGAGTCATGTAATCAGAGAAGTTACTTTGAATGCTTTAGGACTGATAAGCCGCAACTCTTGATAAATCTTTTTCTTCCTCAGAGGATTTATGAAGGACTCATCACAACACTTGACACACAGGCCTAATACAGATGGTTCATTTTTGTCAAGGTCAATTTGATCAAGATGCAGGTAAGTGGGGGCTTCCAAGGTGGCTGCATACTAATAAACAGGGTGATTTGAGCTTTCCCAGTGTGAAAACAGAAACTGAAAAAAAGGACTTGTGAAACATGTAAGTTTGTGTAAAATTCTGTAACTGGCTAGTAATTACTCTGCTTGGATGCCAGCAAAGAAGAAATTTGGAAAAAAACATACCTTGGAGAACATCAACTAGAAAAGACATCTCTGTCTGGGGAGAATCCTATTGCTGTTAAACAACAAGCAATTCAAGTTTTAACTTTGGTACATGAGATGGCTTCTTGTAATTTAGAGAAAAAAAAAACAATCAGATGCACTCAGAGGTGTTTAAAATAAAAGAAGCACTGAATGAATACGGCAGCCTAAATAACAAGAGGATGCAAAAAACAGAGGCTGAAATGAAGACAAGGCCGACTGAGCATGAGGCTTCTTAAGAAGAGGTATTTCAAAAAATAGAGTTTAGAAGACGGACCATCCAGAGACAACATGAGAGTTTCTGCTGTACCAGAGAAACTAGAAAGAACAGACTGTATTAATTTTATGAAAATAGAAATAAGCAACTGGACTGATGTTCCACTGCAGGCATTAATTGAAAAGACACATTGTGTGCCTGTTCCAAACCTGGCTATTTTTTTCTCTCATTGCGGACTGCCTTTAATTGGAGATGAGCAGTCAGCAGCTGCAAGCAGTCACTCTTGAAGGTTTGGGGCCCTATTTGCTATGCAAAATTTAACTTTTAAAGGAACAGTACCAGGCAGTTCAATAAAAGTGAATTAAGTAGTAGTAGCCTACCCAGAGACCTTAATGCTTTCACGCATTTAACACAATAATGCTCAATTTTGTTTATTTAAAAGTAGCCAGTGCACTTTTTTATGGTGAAAAGTTAATGTTTAATAAAAACATAAAAGCTTTTTTTTTTCTTATGTGGGAAGGGAATAGAGGTAAGAAAAAGAAAGACTGCAATTGACGAAAGTGGGAGCACAGGGTGTAACGTGCTGTTTAGCATGAGTAACATAATGGTGATGAGAAGAAACACTTGCATCGTAGGTCTTTCTGCCAGATATTACTGTGTGCATACAAGTCAAAAATTAGAAATACACCATTCAAAAGAACTGCTTTGTATAATAGATTGAAGCAGTAGCTTTCTGTCATAATGGCTGTTCTGTCCATATTATCATGGAATATATAATAAAAAGCAATGAGTATTGAATTATATTTAGAAATGTAGGATGCAATTAGCAGTGTTGCAGGAGTAACATTTAGATCAAAATAAGCAAGTCAGTTTGAAAAAGAATGGATTACAGCAAAAGCATTCTGCGGAATATCCATGACAAAAGAGAAAAGAAGTAATGATTGCTAAAGTGGCTCCAGTAGTAACTGAAGAGGGAAAATGCAATAATGGCAGATTTGTCATAGTAAGGGGCTATTGGTAAGGGAGGAGGATTACACGGGCATATATTTATAATCTTCCAAAAACATTTTTTTTCTCCCTGGAGCTTCAAAAAAAAAGAGAGAGAGAAATCAGCTTTTTGCAGGGAATGCTATTTATGGGTGGGTGGGTGAGACTGGAACTTGATTTGCAGTATTCAGAATGTATTGGGTGCCTAGTAGGGAACTGTAACAAAAAAGGGTAGATTTTTGAAGAAATATGAGAATATTTGGTATAGAATATATGAGTTCAGTAGTTGGAAGTCCTACAGAATTTACAGATTATTCCCTGAAGTATAATAACCAGTTTAGACTGGATAGAAAATTATATTTCACATGAGCATGTGTATTTAATTGAAAGCTTTGACACATCCTGTAACTGTACATTGATAAAAACTAAGGTAAAGATGCAGGTTAATGAAGTAAAAATGAGACACTGGTGCTGTCCAAAAGCAATTTAAGGAATGGATAGTGGAAATTATTCAAGTGTTATTAGAGAAGATAGACATTTAGGGGAGCAGCTAGTGAGTGGGATAACATGAAAATGGAGTTTAAAATAGGATAGAATTTAAAGAGAAAAAGATTTGGAAAAGAAATAGGCATTATTTAGAGGAACTGACAGAGGTTAAGTATTGCAGAATAAGAATTGTCTCACAGAACTGGAAGAGGAGCAACTGTGGAGTGGTAAACTGAAAAAGGGAGTATTTGGATAATGTTTCTAAGTTTAGAAGGGTTGCTGGTAAGCAGCTATATTTGATAACCACTCCAGAGCGCAAAATATTTTATCACAGTGACTTAGGCAACAGAAAGTAGAAAGGGTTGTCGCTAGATTTAGGAAGCCCATAACAAGAAAAATAACCAGAGATCCTATAGGGGTATTAGAGATATTTTGGATATTTTATGAAAGTGTGTAAAACAGTGGAATGTGGAAACCATGAAAAGTAAGTATGGAAAATGTAATTATTCCAAGGTTAGAGTAAGATGAGGCTCGTCAATTAATAGTTAAGATAGGAAGACGTGAGATAAAAATAGTGATGTGTATAGTCTGTCAGCAGGAAGACTCCAGGAACTGTCTGTATGTCTGTGGAAGTTTAGAGTTGTGGGAAGAAATTGATAAAAATCTCGAAGGTTTTGTTTAATGCATTTCAGCTTCATTTAAACCCATTTAAATTTTAATCCATTATTTTATCTGTACTGGCTAAGAGGGTGGCAGAGGTGTTGCCAAAATTGGTAGATATGGATTAGTGTGACTGTGGGGAGGGGAGGCAAACATTTGAAAGCATTAATAGAACAATGATAATCCAGAGGGAGGTAGAATGCAAGCAGGTACTGTTATCGTTGATTGGTCGTAATGCAGATAAAGCATTTAATAGAGCCAGATGTGATTTTAAGTAGGACATCGAAAGTATTTGAACTCTGACAGAATAATGGGGTTAATTATGAGAATATATGAAGGGTTGGATGTAAGAATTTAGGTGTTTGGGTTCCTGTTTGAACAGAGGAACTAGACAGGGATGTTCTCTTCCTCCTTTATTTGCTTTATATTTAGAGTCATTGGCAAAGAAAATAAGGGACTGACAGAATTCAAGGATATAACTGATATGGTAAGCAAAGACAATTGTCCTTATTTACAGATATTATTTGTACTTCATAAATCCAGAAAAGTACATATCCATGTTATGGAATATTTTGAAATAATTTCAAGTTTTTTTCACAATGTAAAATTAATGAAGATAAAACAAAGGCAATAGCAGTAAACTGTGTATCCACACATGAATGCGGTTCAACAATACCCATATTTATTTGAACATAAGATGAAATATTTAAGTGTCTGGATTATAAAAAGAATTATGTTATTGCAGCTAAGGATAAATGGGAAGATCCTAATCAAAATATAATTCAAAAGCTGAAAAAGTGGAAACTATTGATTTATGGATATGGATAGTATAGTACTATCCATTTAGTTTTCTGTACAGGTCAGGAATATTTTTATCAACCAGCAGAGAAGTTATGGATGATATTCCAAAGACCACCAAAGGAACAGAAAACGATAAATCAACACAACCGGCAAGTTATGGATGATAATTATGAGTGCTGAAGGAGTTTATTTTGGAGGGGAAAAGGGCAAGATTTAAGTGGGATATGTTGATTCTCCCCATAGAACAAGGTGGTTTATGATTACCTGCTTTGAATGGATACTTTAGAGCTATGCAGTTAAATCTCACATACATAACATAAGATGAAGGTTTTAAATCAAAGTGGAAAGGGATGATGGTGAACTGTGGGGAAATTCATGAATTAAGGAGAAAGTAGGAGTTTGGATGCAGATCCTTAAGGACAATAACAGCCACACAGAATATTATATTTATTAAGTAGTAGAATGTATTATAAGAACTAGGCCAACACAGAAATGGAGAAAAGAGCTTTTGCCAGTAAGGGCTTGACTACAAGCAGGGGTAAATGAAAATAGGCAAGAGGGGGTTGGGAATTTACTGGAGAAAATTGGAAAAGGAATGAACATAGTGGGAGCAAATAACTAGAGAGGGGAAGGTAATAGGGTGAGATGAGGTCAAGCAGAAGCTTGGACTTCAAGTTCGAGACTACCTTCCATACTAGGGATTGATGTTACAGTATAGGCAAAGAGAAAGAATTGCTAAAGGAAAGACAGCTGTGGTAGTGCTTTTAAATCAGTCTAGAAGTTGCTGTTAGAGACGATTAGTAGGGCATGTAAAATATTGCATGATAAATTATAAGAATGAATGACAGCAGGTTGGTTAGAAAAGAATGGGAAGTGAGACTGAAAAGACACTTTACAAAAGGACAATGAGAGGATATTTGTACAGTTCCCAAGTGTGCAACAAAGTTCAGAAGGTTTAGAAAGGTGTTTGCATTGGTATTTTACATCAC
The DNA here is from genome assembly GCF_019279795.1 of Protopterus annectens. Taxonomy (NCBI): domain Eukaryota; kingdom Metazoa; phylum Chordata; order Ceratodontiformes; family Protopteridae; genus Protopterus; species Protopterus annectens. The sequence goes on along the minus strand of NC_056733.1, from coordinate 795,615,736 downwards.
AAACAGACTTCAGAGAGTTTTTTTCTCAGATAGGGGATAGGAGTTGGAGGTGTGAAGGGAAAGAAAGAGGTAGCTGGGAACACATTTTTTGAGAGTGTAGCAAGTTGAGAGATTTCATAAATTCCCGACACAGTCCTCAGTCAGAAGGTTTGGTGGACCAAATGGCTGTAACTAAGAAAATGATTAATTTGAGCAGGGACATAGGATCAGAATTGCCTAGACATAATAAGGCCTTACTATGTTAAAGCTACTGCCTGCCAGAAAAAGCATTTATACAAAAATGGACATCAAAATCTAAACCAACTGTTATTGATGCACTGAATATCGCAAATGCGATAAAGGAACTGGGGGTGGAAGAATATTTAGAAAACGGAAAGAACAAATGACATAGTAATAAATTGGATTTGCGCGAACAGTACATGTAAAATAACGTGTAGGAGAAGGGTTGGGTTTTAAGGCAAGGCAGTAATTGAGCAATGTATGTAATATTGAAATGAATTACAAAAATAAAGAACATAACAGAAGTAATGTATAATGCATGTAAATGAAACATTTTAATATTGTTGTTTCATTCCTTTTAATGTGTGTGTGTGTGCCTATGTTTGGTATTAAAATGTTTTGGGGAGAAGATACAGGTAGGCAGATATATTTTTAATACCTGTATTGAATTATCACTTGTGACACAGACAAACTTAAGAGTCATATAAAAGTAATCAAACTATATTAACTAGTTCACATTTACAAACATTGTATGCTTTAATCTAGGTAACATTACATAAGTTGTTCAATTCCTGCCTTCCCTTAAACCTTATTCCACCTCCATGTATTGTTCCACAGTTTCCATTTTTTCTATGTAATTTATGTCTCTCCTTTTCTAAAGATCCCACCTCTTGTTTTTATCTCTGTTAAATATTCACTATTTTAAGTATAGTTTCAGATTTTGATTTCCAGTTTTTAGTAATTGCTGTTTTGCAGCCACCAGAATTAAACTTAACAAGCCTTACTGTGTCAAGGGCAGCTCAGATCATGTATCCCAGCTAGAAAAAAAATCTTTAGTTGCACTCATTTGCTTAAGCAGTATTGCTGATAAGAGTACTCTGTAGGAAATTTTTAAAGTCTGCCAGCTCATTACACTCCCAAAAAATAGTTCCCAGTTGCCTCTTTCTTCTCCACCACACTTGAAACATTTGCCGTCTACCTAAGGAAAAATTCTTTGGAGTCTGGTTGGGGTATAAAAGTACCTATACAAACCTTTCCAAGCAAAAATCCTAAATCTTCTAGAATTTGTTGCATGTTTGGGAGCCATGCATATGTCCTTCCATTATTTCTTTGTGAATAGTCCATTGTTTCTTTGTGAATTGCATATCTAATCTCTCTTCCCAATCTTTTCTGACTTCTTCTGATTGATTCCCATAGTTATTGTGCAATATTTTATATGCCAAACTAATTTTCCTTTCTTAAACAGCAGCTTCTGTTCTAGATTCAATTAAAAACTCCACCAGTATAGGTATTTCAATTAGGATTCCCCTATCCGTTTGTCTGTATGTTGATATCAGTCCCTGGTCACCAGCCTGCACTCTAAATGTGTTCTTGGCCTGTTCCCATTCTGTTGCCTTTCCTTCTCTAATTATTTCTTCCCAATACTTTTGTTCCTTAGCCAGCCCCCTCCAGTAAATTCCAACTACCTCTTATTTTATTCTTTGTACCCCTAATTGCAGTCATCTCTTTCGACAGAATCTCTTTTCTCCATTCCTGTGTTGGCTTGGTTCTTAGTATACTTTGTTACTTTATGAATATAATAATGTGAAGTTGTTCTATCTCACCGTTCATTCTTACTGATGGATTTGGAGCCGATCCTTGGCTCCGACTCGGCCAACTGCAAAAGCTCGAGGTCTTCAACCAGCACGAGGCCAACTCCCAATCCCATGATGCACCATTGTCTTCCCCTGATCTCGTTTGCCACTGCAGCTTGATCGGATGTTCACCAGCTCTGGCCAGTGAAAATTTTTTTTTTTACTTTAAACTTGTTTAGCATAGATTAGATTACTTATTTAGGTAGTTTAATATTTAGGTAGTTAGTTTAATATGTAGATATTTTAACTAAACTAGTTGTATTAGTACTTATAAGTGGCCATGTTATTAAGCCCTTTTTCTCTCCCTCTCTCATGCCTTTAGATAGTTTTGTGTGTTACCTTAGAGCCAGTTTATTTCAGGGCAGGTAGTTTAAATTTAGTGTGAGCTGTTCATATTATTAACAGTTATTCTTAGACCCCTTTTGTTTTTCAGGGCAAGTAGTTGGTTGTTTGAATACTATGTTTTGTGTGCTGTTATATATATATATATATATATATATATATATATATATATATATTTAGATTTTCTTATTAAGAGTCTTATATTTCTGAATGTTTTTCTCTGTAATTTGCTGATAGCATGTCTCATCAGGAGAAAGAAAAATCCAAGTCTGGGTTTAAAAAATGTCCAAGATGTGGGCAAAAGATGTCCATCACCAATGGACATGCTGATTGTGTTTATTGTTCGGGTGAAGTACACCTACAAGAAAGCTCTGCTATTTGCCACTCTTTTAGTACTAGAGTGTTGCATGAGAGGAAGAGGAAACTCATGGGTAGAGGTCTTTTAAAATCCTCCTTCCAAGAGTCACTGGATAAGTCTGACAAGCACTCAAAAAACTCTTTGGAAAGTCCATCGACTACAAAAACTTGGTCAAGTAGAGCTTTGACAACGGCTCCACAGCCATTGGAGCCGACTGTTGTGGTTAGGTGCCGGTCCCCGACCTTGGAGCTGGTATCCTCTACATTAAAATCTCCCATCTTACAATTGGTGGTTTTGCCACATTCTTCATGGGCCTCAAGTAGACTTTCTGATTTGAATGTAGACCGTGTGGTGAAAAGGCTTTTACAGATACCGGGGCTGGCAAATATTTTATTGGCTCTGACTCCTGGGATGCCGAATCAGGTTCTCCCACCATCTTCTGTTCCTCCTCCGATCTGCCTGGAAGTTTCAGAGCTGGAGATCTCGGAGCTGATAATCGTGGAACCCTCGGGGCTGGTGTCTACCCTAGGTTTTTCTTCCCTGACTGCCCTGATACCTTCGGCATCAACAGAGGGATCTCGGAGCCGACACTCACGGTCGGGTCCGGGGAGGTTAGTCAACTGACTTGACCTCTTGGGACCCCAGCTCGTGCGAGTTCGGCCTTGACTTCCGGCTTGCAGTCCCACATTCTAGCACTGAGAGTTGCCCTCGAATCCTTGGATCTTGGGGATTCCTCGTGTCAGGACTGAAGGGCCTTCGGGGCCATGAGGAGGGTATTGTTCACACCATCGACCACTCTATCAGTCCCAGCAGCTCCCTCCCCTAGAGCAGCGGTGTCTATCTCTGCATCACACACTCCATTAAAGCGTAGAGATCCTGAGCCTCAGGAAGCCCCATTGGGTGAGCCATGCTCTTCCGAGACCTCTCCAGAAGCTTCCAGGAAGAGACCTCGCAAGAGGAAGCATCTGGACTCCCCACAAGAATCTGTCACTTCAGATACTGACTTGGATGAGTCAGAAGGGTCCACACGGTCACCCTTAGAGGATATCTCCTTTGTGGATATCCTAGAAATTCTTAAACAGAGGGGTGGCTGGAAATCCCTTAACCCTACTGATAATGAGTCAGTTCTTTTGAAGGCTTTTGGGTGTCAAACCTCCACCTCTTGGGTGTCTCCACCCTTCGATGAATTGATTGAATTACTGTCTCAAAGGGTATGGGAGTCCCCAGACACCACAAAGCCTGTTCCCAGGAGGCCTGATCCTTTCTCACTAAGGGAGTGCCAGTTAATGCTATGGTCATGGTAGCAACCACCAAAAAGGAATTATGAGAGACTTCTACATCTGTTCGTTGTCCTAATAGAGAGTCCAGGATCATGGACAGATACGGGAAGCGTATGTTTAGTTCAGCGGCTTTTGTCCTTTGATCGCTGAATTATCTCCCACACTTCACTAGGTTACAAAGGGATCTCCTGAAGGAGCTGGTAGATACCCTGCAGGGTTCAGTAGCTGCGGAGGTTTCTGACAAGGTAACTTCCCAGCTCCCTACTCTAAATTCTGTTGTGAACTCTTCCATGCGTCTGGTGTCATACGCAGCTGATGGAGCAAGCAGGGCAGCAGGTACAGGAATTGCCCTTAGGAGACATTCCTGATTGCGCCTATGTTCTTTGCGGAAGTCTTCCTTCATTAACACCCCTTTTGATGGTTCATCCCATTTCGGACCAAAAGTGAAGGAAGTACTTACCAGGAATGAGAAAGACTGAAAGACCTTGTCTGCTGTTGGATTGTGTTTTTCTACCCAGTCGACCCTACCCCAAAGGGGTGGGGGAGGGGGGCGGAAAGATATGGTTCTGTAAATCTCAAGGTTCTTTCCAGGATACTCATGGTGAAACCCCCACTAGAGGCAGAGGAGGTGGAAATAATGGAAGATGTCATCCACACTGCAGAGGGGGTTCTGAACCAGGGCAACAGAGATCAATTCTTTAGAAAGCCCTATCAGTGCCTCCTGAAAGGAGTTCCAACTGTCCATCTCTGGAGGCAGTCGGGGATGCCTTTCTTTGTACCCAGATGCCTGGCTAAAAATAAAAGACAACTGGGTACAAAGCATAATATCTAGAGGATACTCAATTCCCTTTGTCACCCCCCCCTTGTGAAAAAAATCCGAGACGTTCTACCCAGTTTCAGGGAACAAGCAGCCATAGGGATCCAAAGGTTGCTGGAAAAAAGAGTCATCCAGCCAGTCCCAGCAGATCAGAGAGGATCCGGAACTTACTCAAGGTTCTTTTTAGTTCCAAAGAAAACAGGGGACTGAAGACCTATTCTGGACCTCGGCAGACTAAACAAGTCGGTAAAAAAGACAAAGTTCTGGATGGTCACACTACAGTCAATACTTCTTTTTCTAGGGAAAGACAGTTGGATGTGCTCGATAGATCTCCAGGATGCATGCTACCACATAAAAATGGACAGGCCATCCAGGGATCATCTACGCTTCTGGCTGGGAGCTAGTCATTATCAATTTCGCTCTCTGCCCTATGGTCTCACTACAGCCCCTAGAGTGTTCACCAAATGTATGGCAGTAGTAACGCTCACCTGAGATGCTTGGGATTCCAGGTGCTTCCATATCTAGACTACTGGCTCCTCACTGCCACCACCAGGCATCAACTCATTCATGCAAGGGACACAAACTTAAATCTCTGCAATCAATTAGGGATTACCATCAACTCAGAAAAATCTGCCTTATCGCCATCGCAACAGACCATTTTTATAGGAGCAGAACTAAACACGGTCACAATGACATTGTCTTCCCTCAGAAAGAGCTTGTCTTTTATGAAAACAAATCTTAGACCTGCTTCCAAGGACAAACTCCCAGTCTCAATGGTACTCAAATTGCTATTAACAATGTCGGGTGGCGATTATAGCCATCCCCCTGGCTCAAATGCACATGCGAGAGTACTACAATGGCTCCTATTCTCTCAATGGTCCTTTAAGGAACTTCCAGTGTCACACCAAATTATGACAACGAATACGTGCAAGAATGACCTTCAATGGTGGCTGACATCCCAACAAGTAACTGCAGGTCGTCCATTTGTTCTACCCACTCCTATAGCCATGGTGACCACGGACACTTCCTTGATAGGGTGGGGGGGCATTATCAGGGAAGAACAGCCCAAGGCACGTGGAAGAAACATGAGACTCATCTGCATATAAATGTTCTGGAGATGAGAGCGGTACTTCTAGCGTTGCAGTTCTTTGAAGACTCTTTCCCTCCGGGAACAATTGCAATTCAGACAGACAACATTTCAGTGATCTGGTACATAAACAAGGAGGAACCAAATCTTGCCCCCTATTTCGAGAGGCCCTGAGAGTATGGCAGTGGGCAACTTCCACCCAGTTCTTTCTGATAGTGCACATCCCGTGGAAATCCATTGTGATGGCAGACAAACTAAGCAGGGCAATTCTTTTGCCTCACGAGTGGTCCCTAAAGAAACAAGTAGCAGAAAGGATATTCCGCATGTGGGGCCAGCCTTGCTGCGACCTCTTTGCATCCCCAATGAACACAAAATGCAGCAGTTACTTTGCCCTAATACCCCCGCTGGGGGATGCCCCAAGGGATACACTGGTGCACAATTGGTCCCTGGGTCCCCTTTATGCATTTCCCCCTTTCCCTCTAATACCCAAAGTATTACAGAAAGCAAAGTCTCTGGGAAGGACCATAATCTTAATAGCCCCTTACTAGCCTTGTCAAATTTGGTTTCCCTTCCTTCAACCTTATATTTTAGAAGAACCTTGGATCCTGGATCCTGGATCCGGTTCCGGATCTTCTGACCCATTCATCGGGGGCTCTTCATCCTTCTCTTCACTCCCTCAAACTGACAACTTGGCTGCTCTAATTCCAACCATAGCCAGGATTTACAACCTCTCAGCTGAAGCTCAACATATTTTAACATCCTCTCACAAATCATCTACCAGAATGCTATATCTTAGCAAATGGAAGAGATTTTCTATATGGGCATCTCAAAATGATGTTAATCCGTACCTAGCTCCAACTTCATCTATCCTGGAGTTTCTTACTAAACTTTTCAGTGAAGGAGCTGCTGCAGCTACCATTAGAGTTCAATTAGCAGCAATCTCGAACTTTCATCTTGGTGTCCAAGGTTCTAATATCATGTCACATCGACTCTCTAAAGCCTTTCTCAAGGTTACCATTCATTTGAGACCACCAATCAAAACTCCAACCATGCCATAGAATCTAAATTTTGTTTTCTCCTGAATTATATTGCCTCCTTTCGAACCAGCCTCATCATGTCATTTGAAATTTCTCTCATGGAAAACTATATTTTAAATAGGTATTACGCCTGCTCAGAGGATTTCTGAGTTACAGGCCTTGACTATCAAACCTCCTTATCTGATTTTCCATAATGACAGAGTTTCGCTCAGAACTAATCCATCCTTTTTACCAAAAGTTTGTTCAGAGAGAAATCTTAGCCAGTCTATTGAATTGCCAGTTTTCTTCCCTAAATACACAAACAGGATGAAGTACATGCTGCACAAACTTGATGTTCATAGGCAACTCCGATTTTATTTAGATAGGACTAAGGAATTCAAAACAATGGATCAGTTCTTTGTTTCCTTTTCGGATTCAAAAAAAGGTGTTCCAGTGACAAAAGTCACCTTGTCAAGATGGTTATCAGGTTGCATTTTCTTCATTTATAGTTCAGAGAATGCGCTTTTACAACAAAAAATAAAGGCCCATTCTACTAGAGCTGTATCAACCTCATTAACCTTCTCTTCTAAGTTACCATTAGATGCTATTTGTGCAGCAGCTATCTGGTCAAGACCTCATACCTTTATCACTCATTACAAAGTAGACAAGGCCTCCAGGGACAGGACTTCCTTTGGTTCCACAGTTCTGAGGAACATTCTTCTGGTAGCCACCCGAGAAAGATGGTACTTGGGATGCTACCTATCAGTAAGAATGAATAGCAAGATAGAACAACGTCACATAAAGAAGTTATGTACTCACCATAACTTTCCACGTGAGTTGTTCATCTCACATTCATTCTTGCGTCCCACCCTCCAACCCCCATCCAGTCTACTTGAGGTCTGTGACCTTTTGGTTTATGGTGTATTGTCTCTTATCCAGTTATCAGAGTGGCATATTAATGGTCGTAGGTAGACAGTTTGGCAGCAAACAAGATCTGAGGGAAGACCAGGGTGCATCATGCGATAGGGAGTTGGCCTTGAGCTGGTTGAAGACCTTGAGCTTTTGCAGTTGGCCAAGTTGGAGCTGAGGATCGGCTCCGAACCCATCAGTAAGAATGAAGGCGAGATGAACAACTCACAAGGAACATTATGGTGATTACATAACTTCTTTTTCTGTATGGCTGTTATCCTCCTTAAGGATGTGTCCAAAATCCTATTTTTCCTTATTTATTGAATTACTACCCCCCACCCTGCTTCATCATTATCCGTTTCCATTTTGAATTGTAGCTTTCTTCTTGTGTTATTTATAAGAGTCTTAACTGTGCACCTCTAAAATATTGCTTTAAATCAGGTAATCCTAAACCTCCTGTTTCTGCTAAAAGATTAACTTCTCCCATTTGGTTGTTGCCTTCTTCTCCTCACAGATAAAATCCTTCAACATTTTGTAAATTACTGTCCACAGCCACTGGTTGATAAAACTATGCCTGAGCTGTGTATAAAACTAAAGGACTTAAAATATTCCTACTGATTGCATCTTGCTGTCCATATCCATAGGCAAGAGCCTCCAGTTTCACAGTTTCTGTGTTATCTTCTGTTTAGTCTCTTCTTGCATATCCTTAGCTGCTATAACCAAATCCTTTTTAACCCATACACTTAAGTACTTCATTTTATCATGTCTCTATAAATACGGTTATTGCTGGACCAATTTGTGTGTGGGTACGTAGTTTATAGCTATAGCCTTTGGTTTATCTTCATTAATTTTATATCCCAAAAAAAACCTGGAATTAATTTAGAATATTCCACAACACTGAAATATCCTTGACTATTTCCATCAGGTACAAAATAATATCTGCAAATAAAGCTAACTTTTCTTGAACACCCACCATACTAATTATATCCTTGAATTTCTGAGTCCCTTATTTTCTTATCCAGTGGTTCTATATATTCCTCAAATAAAGGGGAAAGAGGACACCCCTGCTACCTCTGTTCAGACACAACTAATCAGTGAAGAACTCTCCACCTCCAATCCTTCATATATCTTTCTAATTGATCTTTTTATTGTATCAGGAAATGCAAATACTTCCATTGCTCTACTCAACAGCTTGTCGAATGTTTTCTGTGCATCAAGACACACCAATAACAGTGGTATATTCGTACATTCTGCTTCCATCTGGATCACCATTGTTCTATTAATGTCAAATGTTTACCTCCCCTCCACAAAACCACATTGGTCCATATCTGTCAGTTTTGTCATCATCTTTGCCTTTATTTTAGCCATTATAGACTTGAGTACTCAATCATGGTTTAGAATTGAAATGGACCTGTATGAAGCTGGATCAGATGAGTCTTTACCATCTTTAGGTTTTTACAGCCACCACAGCTTTTTTTTCATGGATGTTGGTGCCTCTTTCCTTTTAAAATACAGTTAAATAAAATCATCCAGCTCTTTATCACTTTATTCCTTCCAAACTTTCACTGGAATACCATCTATTCCTGTGACTTTCCTGTAGATTGATTATACATCACCATTTTAATCTAATCTCATATTTTAACTGTTAGTTATTGGACCTCATCTGCCTCTAACCTTGGCATAATTAAGTTTTCTATAAATATTTCTATTTGTGCTTTTTCTTGGTATCACCACCTCTCTGCTTTATACATATATTCATACATTTTCCAAAATATCTCTAATACCTCAACAGCATCTCAGGTTATTTTTCTTGTTATGGGCTCCTTAAGTTTGGTAATTAGATTTTCTACTTTCTGTTGCCTAAGCTGCTGTGCCAAAAGTTTTTGGGTTTTGGAGTAGTCACAAAACAGTTGCTTAAACAGAAATCTTTCTAAACTCGTGCATTATTCAAAATACACCCTTGTTTTCTCTTTACTACTCTGCAATTGTGCCTTCTCTTGATGTTAAGTTGTCAATCTCGCCTTCAATCTTGCTGGATGGGTTCGGTGCCGATCCTTGGCTCTGACCCGGCCTTATACTAAAGCTCGAGAGCTATTTACCGGCTCGAGGCCCTCCCCCTATCCCACAATGCTAGGCATCAGATACCCAGATTTAGTTTGCCGCTTCAGCTACGAGGTTGCGATTTTACCGGCTCCAGGTTATATAACTCTTTTCTACTGTTTTATTATATATATATATATATATATATATATATATATATATATATATATATATATAGTTTTTTTCTTGTATCTCTTGGTGTTTCCCTTCTAAACCCTTGAGAAACCCCCTTTTAAAAACTCTTTTTCTGTAGTTTTCAGAGTCCCCCCCTCCCCCCACCCGTAGGGTAGCCTTGATTTTTCTTATATATAATCAGTAGTGTTTTTATTCTTATTGTACTACTTTTTTTATATTTTTTCTACTTGATAGTGATAGTTAAATATATTTAGTAGTATTATTTATATTACTATTATATTGTTGGTGGTGTTAGTTTTTTACTAGTGCATGCGTGTGTGCATGTAGTGTTTAAAGCACTAGTTACCTGTTCCCTTGGTATCCTTTTTTTCTATTTTTCATTATGTCTAAGGATACCTAAGGTCTCAGGTTTCAAGAAGTGTGACTCGTGCTGTCAGAAGATGTCTCTGACAGATGGTCACACTTCTTGTGTGTATTGTTTGGGCCCCCTACACCTGCAGGACTCTTGTGCGGTCTGTCATGCCTTCAGTCCAAGAGTCCTGCAGGAGTGTAGGAACAAACTTATTCTGAGGGGCTTGCTTAAGCCTTAAGGGTCCCCGACTAAGCCTTCATTGGGTAAACCCTCCAAGCCCGCTAAGACATCGGCTCCCTGTTCAGAGCCATCGCTGAGTGGAGCTTCTGCCTCCTCATTGGTTCCGGCTGGAACCGACACTTCGAGACCTCAGTCTGCTCCAGCCTTAGTATTGGAGCCTTCTGTGAGCCGAAAACGCTCGAGGTCTCCCTCTTTGGAGTCCGTTCGTTCAGCTCCGAGGTCTCCGTTACTACATAGGTCTCACTCCTCTCAGTCCTCCAGGCTGTCTGATCACGACCTCGAGAGGGTGGTCATTAGGCTCTTAAAGTCGCAGGCACTGGCCGAAATGTTGACTAGCCCTTCTCAACAGACTGTGGATATCCCTGTATCTTCGTCAGTTCCTCCTCCGACTCTACCACTGTGTTCGGAGCCGGAGTTCGTTGGGGCTCGAATCGTCAGAGCCGATACCACACATTTCGGCTCCATCGTCGGCTCCGATCTCTTCATTGGTTCCATCCATGGAGGGATCCGGGCGTCGAGTCTCTCATCGGCTCCAAGGGGGCAAGTGGCATCGGACCCTTGTCCGACCCCGTTCTCCCTCTCGGTGCCTTGGCGTAGGTGAGCTCGGCCCTGACATTGGCCTCGGAGCCGTCACTCTCAGTGCCGGGAGGGGTTCTCATCTCTTCGGAGATGGGACCTTCCTCTCTACCTGATAGGGGCGCCTTTGAGGTCATGAGGAGCATACTGACTCCTGGGTCAGATTCACGATCGGCCCCTTCGGCTCCTCCCCCCATGGTGCCTGCTTTGGTCTCTGTCCACCCCTGGACCCCAATCATGGAGAACAAATGTTCCAGGTCGCCCCACTGGGGGTATCTTCCTCTTCTGAGGCCTCCCCTGATCATTCGGAGGGGCCACCTCGGAAGAAAACATGTAAGAGGAAACATGTTGACTCCCCTGAGTCAGTCACGTCTGACACCGACTTGGAAGATTCAGAAGGTTCCCCAAGGTCCCCCTCTGAGGATGTCTCCTTTTTAGACATCCTGGAGATCCTTAAGCAGAGGGGGAATTGGACTGCCCTTAAACCTTCCGAGGACAAGTCTGTGTACCTGGACACGTTTGGTTCTCACCCTTCCACCTCCTGGGTGTCTCCGCCTTTTGACCCGCTCATGGAAGTGGTTTCTCGGAAGGCGTGGACAGCTCCGGACTCAGTGGAACCAACTCCCTGTAGGCCCGCTAAATTTATTACAGCCCCCTTGGATAAACGGTTTCTAACTAAGGGGGTCCCAGTTGATGCCTTGGTGGTGGCAGCGGCCACTAAGAAGGAGTTGGCTGACCCTTCGGTGCCTGTACATCCTCCTAATAGAGTCTATAACAATGGACAGGTACGGGAAGCGGATGCGGTCGCTGAATTATCTGTGCTATTTCACCCGACTTCAGTGGGATCTTCTCAAGGAACTGGGTGATACCCTTCAGGATCCATCAGCTGCGGGGTCTCAGGAAAAGGTTAACTCCCAGCTGGCGACCTTAAGTTTGATAGTAAACTCCTCCATGTGGCTCATTTCTTATGTGGCCGTTGGTGCGAGTAGGGACGCAGGTACAGGCGGGGCTTTGAGAAGACACGCCTGGATGCGGTTATGTAACTTTGCTGACTCCTTTAAGGCGTCCTTCACAAATACCCCCTTCGATGGTTCGGCTTTCTTTGGACCACAGGTGAAGGATACACTTACCAGGTGTGAGCAGGAAGGCAAGACTCTCTCTGCCGTGGGAGTCCGTTTCTCTACTCCCTCCAGACCATTTCCCAAAGGTCAGAAGAGTGGAAAAATGTGGTTTCGTAAACCCCAGAGAGTCGTGCCTGACGCACGTGGCGATTTTTCCTCCAGGGGCAGAGGAGGAAACAATAATAGATGCCACCCTAGGGGCAGAGGGGGTCCGCAAAATCAGGGTAGCCGAGAATCTTTCTCTGACAAACCCTTCCAGCACCCCTGAGGGGCTGCCCGACTGTCCACCTTCAGAGGCAGTCGGGGGAAGATTGTCACTGTACCCAGAAGCCTGGCAACTCCTCACTCAATACCGATGGGTACAGTCTATCATATCCGAAGCTTACAAAATTCCCTTCGTCCGCACCCCTGTGCAAACAAATGGATCCCTTCCAGATGTCCCACCCGATCTAAGGGATCAAGCAGTTCTAGAAATTTCAAAACTGCTAAGAAAAAGAGCCATACAGCCAGTCCCAGCAGACCAGCAAGGATCCGGAATTTACTCAAGGTTGTTTTTGGTACCAAAAAAGACAGGGGACTGGAGACCCATTTTGGATCTCAGCAGATTAATCAGTCTGTTCAAAGAACGAAGTTCCGGATGGTCACGCTCCATTCCATTCTACCCTTCTTGGGTCAGGACAATTGGATGTGCTCCATAGACCTTCAGGATGCGTACTACCATATAAAAATGAACAGGCGTTCCAGAAGGTTTCTCCACTTCTGGCTGGGAGCCAGTCACTGTCAGTTCAGAACCCTGCTCTTTGGGCTCACCACGGCCCCCAGGGTGTTCACCAAATGCATGGCAGTAGTTATGGCTCACCTGAGATGACTGGGATTCCAGGTGTTTCCATATCTAGACGTCTGGCTCCTTACTGCTTCCACCAGGCATCAGCTATTGCGAGCCAGGGACTATACCATTCAGACTTGCTCCGAGCTAGTTATCTCAATAAATTTCAAAAAGTCTGCATTGTCGCCTTGTCAGTCTATAACCTTTATAGGCGCAGAATTAAATACAAAACATCTATCTGCAAAACTTCCTCCAGATAGAGTATCAGACATTCGCCGACATGTACAGATCCTACTACAGTGCAAGACTATTCAGGCCAGATTTGTACTAAAGACATTGGGTCTCATGGCAGCAGTGATCATTTTAGTCCCCCTGGCTCGTTTTCACATGCGGATCGTCCAGTGGATGCTGTTTACCCAATGGTCCTTTCAACAACTTCCAATGTCCCACAGGATAAAAATTACTCAAACATGCAAAGCCCACCTGGCTTGGTGGATGGTCTCCCCTTTAGTTCTCCAGGGCAGACTGTTTGTTCTTCCTCCTCCTGTTGTCACGGTGGCCACAGATGCCTCCCTGATCGGGTGGGGGGGCATTTTCAGGGCAGGACTGTCCAGGGCTCTTGGCAACCCCTAGAATACCCCCTGCACATAAATGTCTTGGAGTTGAGAGCGGTACGTTTAGCATTGCAAGCTCTTTAGGACTCTCTACCTACCGGGACTATTGCAGTTCAGACGGACAATATGTCTGTAGTGTGGTACATCAACAAGCAGGGCGGAACCAGGTCCTATCCCTTATGTCGAGAAGCACTCAGACTCTGGCAGTGGGCAATCTCTTCCCAATGGTTTCTGATAGCAACGCACATCCCCGGGAAGTCCAACGTCATAGCAGACAGGCTAAGGAGAGACATTCTCATGCCTCAAGAGTGGTCTCTCAATCAGTTAGTAGCGGACAAGATTTTCCACAGATGGGGTCAACCTTGCTGTGACCTTTTTGCAACCCCTCTCAACAGCAAGTGCGAAGACTTCTTCACTCTTTCCCCTCCCCGGCCATTCCCCTAGAGACGCTCTAGTACACGATTGGCCCCGGGGTCTCCTATATGCATTTCCGCCTTTTCCCTTAATTCCCAAACTGATTCAGAAAGCGACCGCTTTGGGTTCCAGGATGATCCTCATTGCCCCTTACTGGCCTCGACAAATTTGGTTCCCATTCCTGCATCGTCACCTACTGGAGCAGCCCTGGAGTCTGGACCCAGTGCCAGACCTGTTGGTCCATCAGTCAGGTGGGCTGCACCAATCCCTTCAATCTCTCAACCTCACAGCTTGGTTGCTCCACTTCCAAACCTAGCCAGGCTTCCACATATTTCTCAGCCAGTCGTGAAATCATCCTTTCTTCACACAAATCTACTACCAGAAAAACCTATGCTAGTAAGTGGAGACGTTTCTCCTTCTGGGCGGAGGCCAGAAATATAGATCCTTTTACAGCTCCTGTCCACAGTGTTCTGGATTTTTTGGCAGAGCTTTTTCAAGCGGGCACCTCTTCTGCCACCATTAGAGTCCAATTGGCTGCTATCGCTAATTTTCACGCTGGCCTGTCAGAGACCAGCATCATATCCCATAAACTTTGTAAAGCCTTTCTTAAAGGGACTGTTTTGCTGAGGCCTCCGGTTAGAGATCCCCTGTCTCCGTGGGATTTGAATCTGATATTAACTTCCCTGATTCTCTCCCTCCTTTTGAACCTGCGGCCACCTGTTCCTTAAAATTGCTCTCCTGGAAGACTCTCTTCTTAGTAGCTATCACCTCAGCTAGAAGAGTATCGGAACTTCAGGCCCTCTGTATTCGTCCTCCCTATCTTGTTTTTCACAAAAGATAGAGTTTCACTCAGAACTAATCCCTCCTTTTTACCCAAGATTCCTTCTGAGGCAAACCTGAATCAGGCCATTGATCTTCCTGTCTTTTTTCCTAACTATTCAAACAGAGCTGAACAAAAGCTGCATTATTTGGATGTTCACAGGCAATTACGTTTCTACTTAGATAGGACAAAACAAACCAGGAAGTTGGACCAACTCTTCCTGTCCTATGCTGAGGGCAAGCAGGGCCTGCCAGTATCTAAAGTATCTTTATCTAGATGGTTGGCCTCTATCATTTCCTTCATTTACCAACTAAGACATAAAGAAATCCCTACAAAACCAAAAGCTCATTCCACCAGAGCATTATCTACGTCAGTAGCTTTTCAAGCAAGACTTCCAATGGAATCTATTTGTGTTGCAGCCACATGGGCCACTCCTCATACCTTTATTTCTCATTACAAGTTGGATATGACCTCCAGGAATCGGGCTGAGTTTGGTTCCACTGTGCTCAAGAGTCTGTTCCGATGAGCCACCCAAGGCTAAGGTGCTAGGGACGCTGTCCCATCCAGCAAGAATGAAGGCGAGATTGACAACTTAACATTAAGAAGTTATGTACCTACCATAACGTTCCATGTTAGTTGTCTTCTTCTTGCCTTCTTTCTTGCGTCCCACCCGCTATCCCCCTAGCCTGGACAGACCGAGATGAATCCTTCTGAGGCCTTATTTCTCTGCTTGACTATTTTCTAGGTTATGTCCTCCTCGGTTCTTACCACAGTAGGTAATCTTTATAGTAGGGACAAGGTGTCTCCATGGTGTTAGCTATACCAAACGAGAGTTAGCTAAATCAAATGAGATCTGGGTATCTGATGCCTAGCATTGTGGGATAGGGGGAGGGCCTCGAGCCGGTAAATAGCTCTCAAGCTTTAGTATAAGGCTGAGTCTGAGCCGAGGATCGGCTCCGATCCCATCCAGCAAGAAAGAAGGCGAGAAGAAGACAACTAACATGGAACGTTATGGTAGGATGTCCTTCAAGAATGCAACTGCAGTCCTGACATATGGGTTGTCCTGCCTCAGGCAGCCCTTCGGTCGGCCAGATTCCAAAGTCTGGGTCCGGCGTTGGCCGATGTCGCCTCCTCCCCGACGTCAGAGCGGCTGGAGTATAAAGGCATCAGCCGACGCCATCTTCTTCAGTCTTTCTTGCCGCGCGGTGCCCGAAGCAGAAGCAGTTCGCAAGTGCCGGTCGGTCAGCTCCTGTGTTTCAGTTACCGAAGTCATCTAAAGCTAAGTACCCCGTTGGGGAACATTTTTTCTTGCCTCAGCCGATGTCAGAACAAATTGAGAAAGTTAATAATTGTTTGTTTTGTGGTAAACAAATACCTCATAAGGACTTCCATTCTTACTGCCTCCCTTGCCTGGGCCCAGACCACGACGTCTCGGCCTGTGCTGTCTGTGCTTGCTTTAATAAGCGCACTCTCAGGCGCCGGGCAGAGTTTGCCGAAGACTTTTTTGGTGAATCCTATGCTTACAACATGCCGTCGGAACAACCGACAGCACAAACTACCAAAAAACGAAAGGACCAGGACTGACATCCTTGGCCCGCGACTTCCACCGATATTACACCTAAGCCCTCCGTGAGTGCTACGGTCCCTTCGGAAGCGGTAATTCAAACGCTCCAGGCCGACGACACCGCTTTAACTCATTCCTCAGTCTCGGAGACTACACCAGTGCCGGTTGTTGATTTTCCTCCAGAAACCGAAGTTCTGGATCTACCCGACACCATTCCCGTTGACAAAGTTAAACCCTGCACGTGGGGCAGCTAGGCCTCCTGTATCCATGTCAATCAAGGCCTTTGCACGTGCTAAGGTCGCCAGCCAGGCCAAGGCCCATCCTAAGCCTACTTCTCAGGCCCCTTCTTCTGACAGACAAGTCATGTCTCTGGCTGCAGATTTAATCTCTCTTATCAGGGGGTCTCAGCCTCACCCAGACAGAGGTTCTCAGCCGCCTGCAGAAAAAAGGCCTAGAACTGAGCAGGCAGACAACCTCTCTTCAGATGAAGCCTCTGAGGATTCAGAGCATTCAGATAACCAAGAAGAATCCTTCCAGGCCTATGAGGACTCTGATGCTGAGGAATCTATTCCCTCTGCCTCTCCTCCAGAGGATTTTTCTTTTGGTGAAGTCCTCCACTCCATGAGGGAACATTTTAAGTGGCAGGGTCAGGAATTTTCTGATTCTAGGAAAAGGCTACGTACCTTCCTTAAGTTACCCCAGCACAGGCCTTTAGCTATCCCTCCAGTTTTGGATGTCCTGGATGATCTTTTCTCCGACTCCAGTGCTTCCCCTGATTCTCTCCCTCCTGCTCCTGTCAAGCCAGACAGATATTACAGGGTCCCTGACACTTGCAAGCATCTCTTTAAGGCCCACTCTGTGGATCTAGAAACTATTTCACAGGGCCCCAAAGGAGTGGCTACCTCCTCAGCCAAGAATCCTCTGCCAGCTGACAGGGAAGCAAGGTCCCTGGAGAGATGGGGTAAAAAAGTTTATACCTCTTCCACCTTTGCCATGAGGTCACTTAACTGCCTTTTTCATATGTTTCAATACCAGGATTACTTACTGGATGATTTGCAGAAAAAGATAGCCTCTCCTGAGCCTATAGATAGAAAGGCATTGCAGGATTTGGTTCATAATACCCAGCAGGTTAGTAATCATTTTCTACAGTGTGGTTATGATGCATTGGAGGCTTCATGTAGGGCAGCTATGACAGGGGCTGTTATCCGTAGACATGCTTGGTTGAAAGAACAGCCACTGCCAGATCATGTTAAAGTAAAGCTCCTGGACGCACCTCTGGATAAACAGAAGCTTTTTGGTACTAATGCTCAGGATGTGTTGAAATCTATTGAGGAGAAGGCAAAATCAGTACAGACAGTAAAGGATTTCCTCCAGGTTCAGCCACCAAGGTTCAGCAGGAATTGGCCTTCGAAGAATTGGTCCTTTCCAGACTCTGAAAAGTTTCAAAGGGGAAAGAACAGGCGTGCACGAGGTAGAGGGAAATACCGAGGCTCCTACAGGGGGCGCCAATGGCAACCACAAAATCAGAGAAGTGGCACAGGTAGTTCATCTGCACCACAGGGACAATCACAATGACTTACCTTTCACTCCGCCTACCAAAGCTCAAAGAGAAGCACCCCTAGGCGGAAAATTATCTCTTCTCAAAAAACTGGCACATTATAACAAAGGACAATTGGATTCTGGACATAATAGACAGAGGTTACAGGTGCCACTTCCATACCTTACCAACAGGACAAGGCATGCCAAACCTGCCACAAAATCAAAGGGCAGAGGCACTCATAGAAGTCTCAAAGCTGTTACAAATAAAAGCAATAGAGAAGGTTCCTCCTCAGGAACAAGGCCAGGGATTTTATTCAAGACTGATGTCCTTCAAGGATGCATCTGCAGTCATCACATATGGGTTGTCCTGCCTCAGGCAGCCCTTCGGTCGGCCGGATTCCAAAGTCTGGGTCCGGCGTCGGCTGATGTCGCCCCTTCCCCGACGTCACAGCGCCTGGGGTATAAAAGCGTCAGCCGACGCCATCTTCCCCAGTCTTTCTTGCCGTGTGGTGCCCGAAGCAGAAGCAGTTCGCAAGTGCCGGTCGGCCAGCTCCTGTAAATTCGCTATCCGAAGACTTCAAAAGCTAAGTACCCCGTTGGGGACTCTTTCTTGCCTCAGCCGATGTCAGAAAAAGTTAATAATTGTTTAACTTGTGGGAAACAAATACCTCATAAGGATTTCCACTCTTATTGTCTTCCTTGCTTAGGCCCAGACCACGACGTCTCGGCCTGTTCTGCCTGCGCTTCCCTCAACCGACGCACTCTTAGACGTCGGTCGGAGTTCGCAGAAGAGTTTTTCGGGGATAGTTTTGCTTACAAAATGCCGTCGGAAACCCCGACTTCACATTTAATTAAGAAACAGAAAGACAAGGACCGACACACGCGGGCCGCGGTTTCGGCTGAACCCGCGGCTAGGCCCCCCTCTAGACAAAAGGCCCAGGATGGATCCTCCTGATCCCCTTTCCTCAGAAGAGGCCTCTGTTGGCTCGGATCACTCAGACTTCCAGGAGGAGGCTTATTCGGCCTATGAGGATTCGGATGCAGAGGAATCTATTCCCTCGGCCTCCCCTCCTGAAGAGCTTTCTTTTGGGGAGACCCTTCACTCTATGACAGAGCATTTCAAATGGCAGGGCCAGGAATATATTGATTCCAGGAAAAGACTAAGACCTTTTCTCCATTTACCTCAGCATAGACCTTTGGCTATTCCTCCTGTTTTAAATGTGATTGATGATGTATACTCTGACTCTAGTATGACCCCTGACACTCTGCCTCCGGCCCCTGTTAAGCCGATAGGTATTACAGGGTCCCGGACACACATAATTTTCTTTATAAGGCCCACTCTGCTGACCCTGAAACTATTTCACAGGGCCCTAAAGGGGTTGCAGCTGTTACTACTAAGAACCCACTCCCCTCTGCAAAGGAGTCCAGGGCATTAGAGAGATGGGGTAAAAAAGGGTATACTTCTGCCACTCTTGCTATGAGGGCATTAAATTGTCAATTTCATATGATACAGTATCAAGAGTATTTGTTAGAAGAAATGCATAAGAAATTGTCTTCTTCTGAACCCCTTGACCGTAAATCCCTTCAGGATCTGGTACATAACTCCCAGCAGGTTAGCAACCACTTCTTGCAGTGTGGTTATGATGCATTGGGAACTTCATGTAGGTCAGCAATGACAGGTGTTGTCATACGCAGGCATGCTTGGCTGAAGGAACAATCTCTGCCAGAACATGTTAAAGCTAAGCTTTTGGATGCTCCACTGGAAAAGCAAAAGTTATTTGGTTCCACTGCTCAAGACGTCCTAAAGAAATTTGAGGAAAAGGCAAAATCTGTACAAACAGTTAAGGATTTTCTTCAAGTCCAACCGCCTAGATTCAGCAGAAACTGGCCTTCCAAGAATTGGTCCTTTCCGGACACAGAAAGATTTCAAAGGGGCAGGAACAGGCGTGCCAGAGGTAGAGGGCAAGCAAGGGGCTCCTACAGAGGCCGTCAATGGCAACCTCCAATCCAGACAGGCAGTTCAGGATCTGCAACTGCTGCACAAGGACAAACTCAATGACTTTGCTTTGACTCCGCCAACCAGGGCTCAATTAGAAGCACCTTTAGGCAGAAAGCTTTCTTTATTCTCAAGAAATTGGCACAACATTACAAGAGACAAATGGACACTCCAAATAATAGACAACGGATACAGGTTCCATTTCCACACATTGCCAAAAAGAAAAGGCATGCCAGGTCTGCCACCAAATCAAAGGGCAGAGGCTTTGAAACAAATCTCAAACTTACTACAAATGAAAGCCATAGAAAAAGTTCCTATTTCAGAACAAGGCCAAGGATTTTACTCCAGGCTTTTCCTTGTTCCAAGAAAAGAGCATCAATGGAGACCAATTCTCGACTTGTCCACACTGAATACTTATCTCATTGTGCCAAAATTCAAAATGCTGACTCTACAGCAACTCCTTCCCATGCTGGGCAAGGGGTCTTGGCTGGTTACTCTAGACCTCAAGGAGGCATACTTGCATGTCCCTATCAGACAAAGTTGCAGAAGATACCTCAGATTTCTTGCAGGGTCAGAGCATTATCAATTCTCAGCATTGCCCTTTGGCTTATCTACTGCCCCCAGAGTATTCACGAAATGCCTGGCATCAGTAATAGCACACTGCAGACTCCAGGGGATTCAAATCTACCCATATCTGGACGACTGCCTTATACAAGCGGACAACCAACAAACTTTGATAAAGGACTTAAATTATGCCATCAATCTTCTACAGGCCTTGGGATATACAGTCAACATGCACAAATCAAGACTTGCTCCATCCCAAAGAATAACCTTTCTGGGTGCGGATCTAGATACAACCACCCAAATGGCTTATCTCACAGAAGAAAAACAAAGTCAACTACCGGATTACTTCAGGAATCTGACAAGGCAAACCCAGCTGACTGCAAGGAAAATCCTGCAGGCCCTGGGTTACATGGCATCCTGTATTCTTCTGATTCCACAAGCAAGGCTACATATGAGAAAGCTACAGTGGTACCTAAGGAGTTTATGGACTCAGCACAGTCACAGTTTGGAAACGTTAATCCCACTCATTCCATGCCTTCACAAGGAATTTCTGTGGTGGGCTCAGGCCAGCCAGTCCAACAGAGGGTTGCCCTTCACAAAGCCAAAAACCTCCCAAACTATTACAACAGACGCTTCAGACTTAGGTTGGGGAGCACACATGGAGGGCAGAGGTATCCAAGGACAGTGGTCACAAAAGGAGCTACGCATGCACATAAATCAAAAAGAAATGCTGGCAGTGATACATGCAATCGAGGCCTTCAAACTCTTTCTGCATCAAGGCCATCTACTAATAAGGACAGACAACACCACAGTTATGTGGTACATAAGCAAGGAGGTACCCATTCTTACCCACTTTGCAGACTGGCAATGAATCTATGGGATCTTTCCTTGAAACTCAATATACAGCTACAAGCTCAGTTTGTGCCAGGGAAGGACAATACACTGGCGGACAGCTTAAGCAGAAATATCATGGATGCACACGAATGGATGCTGCACCCAGACATTTTTCAACAGACAACACAATCTTGGGGGAGCCCGGACATAGATCTATTTGCATCCCCCCACAATCATCAACTGAAGAAATTCTGCTCAAGGATATACCACCCACAAGCGTGGAAAGTGGACGCCCTCTCGTTCAGCTGGAGAAATCTGACAGTGTATGCATTTCCTCCTATTCCATTAATGACCAAGGTATTACTGAAGATCAGGGCAGAGCAGCCAAAAGTGATTCTGATAGCTCCGGACTGGCCAAGACAGCACTGGTATCCACTGCTAAGGAGCATGTCACGTACGAAACCATGGCCCCTACCTATATGGCCACTTCTACTGACACAGCACAGATACAAAACTCTACATTCCAACCTGAAAACATTGCAACTAACAGCGTGGAGAATTCCTTGACTCCTCCTCAGGATAAGCTATCCCAGAGAGTGAAGAATATTATTATGGAAGCTCGCCGCCCTTCCACAAGGAGGGCATATTCAGCAAAATGGAAAAGATTTCTCATCTGGAACACCACAAAGGGCCTAGATGCGACAATGATGAACATGGCACATATCCTGGAATATTTGGCAGAAATGTTCCACAATGGGCTGTCTTACTCTTCTATTAAGATTCATGCTTCAGCAATTTCAGCTGAGTACAATACTGATCCACCTGTCTTTTCTCATCCTCTCCTAAGACCGTTTCTAAGAGGAATTAAAAACATCAAACCTCCTAGGAAACCACCTCTACCTGCTTGGGACCTTAACTACGTGTTGGAAAAACTAACACTGCCTCCATTTGAACCAGCAGCATCTGCAGATCTACAGTACCTTTCATGGAAGACTGCTTTCCTTCTGGCAATAACCTCAGCAAGAAGGGTTTCGGAATTGCAGGCCCTGATGGCAGTTCAGCCATTTATTATTTTTCACCAGAACAGAGTTTCATTAAGAACTAATCCTACATGTTAAGTTGTCAATCTCGCCTTCATTCTTGCTGGATGGGTTCGGAGCCGATCCTCGGCTCCGACTCGGCACTTGCTTTAGCTCGAGAACTCCTTTTACCAGCTCGAGGCAACCCTATATCCCATGATGCAAGGCGGAACTACCTCAGATCTCGTTTGCCGCTTAGCGAAAGAGGTCTCCTTTGCCAGCTGAGGTAAGTTTTTTCTTGGTAAAATAAGAAAAAGTGTGTTAGGGGTTTATTTTTTCCCTTTAGTGTTAGTTTAGTCTGTACTTAGTTACAGCCCACCCTATTCCCTTCCTTTCAAACTTTTTATAAGAATTTCAGTTTAAAGTTTTTAGTCAGGCCTAGTTCCCCAAGTTATTCCCTTCCTGTGTGTCTGTGTAAGGGATTAATTGGTGTGTTAGTTGGGACTGTTTGTGTTTTTCCCTTCTAGGATGTCAAAAGAAGGCAAGGTCTCAGGCTTCAAGAAGTGTGACCAGTGCTGTCAGAAAATGTCTCTGACAGATGGTCACACTTCTTGTGTTTATTGCCTGGGGCCTTTGCACCTGCAGGACTCCTGTGCGTTGTGTCATGCTTTTAGCCAGAGAGTCCTGCAGGAAAGGAGGAACAAATTAATCCTCCGAGGTTTACTTAAACCTGAAGGTTCTCCTCCTAAGTCAGGGTCAGGAAAACCTCTTAAGCCACCGAAGGTTCAGGCTACTGTGTCCAAGCCTCCTCCGGTGGCTCCGGCTCCGTCGGAGCCGATATCGGCTCGGCTGGAGTCGATACTTCTTCTGTTCGAGTAGTGGGTTCGGTGCCGGCCGGCTCCGATACCCTGACTACTGTGGCCTTGTCGGCTCCGGCTGGAGCCGACGCTGTATCCAGCATCGGAGCCGAGAAATCCTCGGCTCCATCTGGAGTTCTAGGGACTTCGGCTCCGATGGCTTCGACCCGTAAGAGATCTCGGTCCCCCTCTATTATGAGTATCCATTCGGCTCTGGGATCTCCTCTTTTGTCGGAGCGGAGCCATCGGAGCCGATCTTCGAGATCTTCCAGGCTGTCTGACCACGATTTGGAGAGGGTGGTAAGCAGGCTGTTGAAGTCTCAGGCACTGGCCCAAATGCTCCATAGCCCATCTCAACAGACTTCGGCTATATCCCCGATTCTTGATATTCCTCCTCCGACTCCACACCAGAGTTCGGAGCCGGAGCTTCTTGGGACAGCGACTGTTTCGATGCCGGAGCCGATACATCCTTCGGCTCCGTCGTCTTCGGCTCCGATCTCCTCCTTGAGACCTTCCTTGGAGGGATCCGGTCGTCGGGTTTCCACTGTCGGCTCCGAGGGGGCTAGTGGCATCGGACCCTTGTCCGACCCCGCTCTCCCTCTCGGGGCTTCGGCTTTGGTAAGCTCGGCGCCGACATCGGCCTCGGAGCCTTCTCTCTCCTTGGAGCCGACCATTCCTGTTTCTTCAGAGCAGGTGTGTTCCGGTCTCCCGGGGAGAGGAGCCTTTGAGGTGATGAGGAGTGTCCTGGCCTCTGAGCCTGGTCAACGGTCTATCCCTCTAGCTCCTCCCTCATCAGTGCCTGCAGATGCCTCTTGCCAGCCTCTTGCTCTCAGGCCCAGGGATCCATCGCCCCAGGTTTCCCCACTGGGAATTTCCTCCTCTTCCGAGGTTTCTCCTGACCCTGCAGGGGAACCCCTCGGAAGAGGGCGTAAGAGGAAACACACAGACTCCCCTGAGTCTACTACATCTGATACCGACTTAGATGAGTCGGAGGGTTCCCACGGTCCCCCTCTGAGGATGTCTCATTTTCAGACATCCTTGAGCTCCTCAAACAGAGGGGGAATTGGCCCTCCATTGACCCCTCCAAGGATGAGTCGGTATACCTGGAGGCTTTTGGATCCCGACCCTCCACCTCCTGGGTGTCTCCGCCTTTCGACCCACTCATGCAGGTAGTGGCTTGAAAGGCGTGCGGCTCCAGATTCTGTGGAACCTGTCCCCAGGAGACCATCCAAGTTCATCACGGCCCCTTCGGATAAACAGTTCCTGTCCAAGGGTGTCTCTGTGGATGCTATGGTGGTAGCGGCGGCCACTAAGAAGGAACTGGCGGATCCTTCAGTACCTGTCCATCCTCCTAATAAGGATTCTAGGACCATGGACAGGTATGGAAAGCGGATGTTTTCTTCAGCGACCTTTGCTATGCGTTCGATGAATTACCTTTGTCACTTCACCAGGCTTCAACGAGATATTCTCAAGGAACTGGGAGAAGTAGTCCAGGATCCTTCTGCTGCTGGGGCTCAGGAAAAGATTGCCTCACAGCTTGCTATCCTGAATTCCATATCTAACTCCTCCATGCGGCTCATATCTTATGCGGCCGATGGAGCGAGCAGGGGCAGGCACAGGTGTTGCTCTTAGACGCCAAGCCTGGATGCGGCTGTGTAATTTTGCGGACCCCTTTAAGGCGTCCTTCACCAACACCCCCTTTGACGGTTCGGCTTTGTTCGGACCTCAGGTGAAGGATACTTTGACCAGATGTGAGCAGGACGGTAAAACTCTTTCTGCCGTTGGAGTCCAGTTTTCCACTCCTTCTAGACCTTATCCCAAGGGTCAGAAGGGGGGGAAGATGTGGTTCAAAAGCCCAAGGAGCTACACGGACACACGTGGTCAGTTTACCCCCAGAGGCAGAGGGGTAACAATAATAGACGCCCTAGAGGCAGGGGGTCCTCAGAACCAGGGCAACAGGGAGTCTCTTCCTGAGAAGCCTTTTCAGCATCCCTGAGGTGTTGCCCGACTGTCCACCCTTGGAGGCAGTCGGGGGAAGAATTTCACTGTACCCAGTAGCCTGGCAATCCCTATCCCAAGAGAAGTGGGTACAGTCGATCATATCCGAGGGTTACAAAATCCCCTTCGAAGGTTTCCCGTACCTCTACAATCCCTTCCAGACATCTCACCCGGTCAAAGGGATTTGGCAAGACAGGAGGTTTCAAAACTCCTGGAAAAAAGAGCCATCCAGACAGTGCCGGCAGACCAAGTAGGATCCGGCTTCTACTCAAGATTCTTTTTGGTCCCCAAAAGGACGGGAGATTGGAGACCGATACTAGACCTAAGCAGACTAAACAAGTCTGTCAAGAAGGCAAGATTCCGGATGGTCACGCTGCAATCCATTCTGCCCTTTCTGGGCAAGGACAACTGGATGTGCTCGATAGACCTTCAGGATGCGTACTATCACATAAAGATTCACAGACGCTCCAGAAGGTTTCTCCGCTTTCGGCTGGGAGCCAGCCATTACCAATTCAGAGCACTGCCCTTTGGCCTCACTTCAGCCCCCAGAGTGTTCACCAAATGCATGGCAGTGGTCACAGCTCACCTGAGATGTCGAGGATTCCAGGTGTTTCCTTATTTGGACGACTGGCTCCTCTCCGCCACCACCAAGCATCAGCTTCTTCGGTCCAGAGACTACACCCTACAGCTTTGCAGGAAATTGGGAATTTCGGTAAATTTCGAAAAATCCTCTCTGCTGCCTTGCCAATCTATCACCTTTATAGGCGCAGAGTTAAATACCGTCAAAATGTTAGCCAGGCTAACAGATCAAAGGATTCTGGACATCCAGAAATTTGTTCAGCTTCTGTTACTAAGCAACAAGATCAAAGCCAGGTTTGTCTTGAAAGTTCTAGGCCTAATGGCTGCGGCCATTGTTCTTCTTCCACTGGCTTGCTTCCACATGCGTCTCCTGCAGTGGATGTTGTTCACGCAGTGGTCGTATCACAATCTGCCTATGAGACACGAAATCTTGGTAACACAGTCGTGCAGGGCCCATCTACGATGGTGGATATCTTCCCCTCTTCTTCATCAGGGCCGACCCTTTGTTCCCCCTCCTCCAGTTGCCACAGTCACCACGGATGCCTCCCTGATCGGGTTGGGGGGGGCATTATCAGGGCAGGATGGTCCACGGGACGTGGCAACCCATAGAATACCACCTGCACATAAATGTCCTGGAGATGAGAGCAGTGCTTTTAACGTTGCAAGCCCTCGACGACTTTCTTCCCACGGGGACTATTGCAGTACAGACGGACAACATGTCCGTGGTCTGGTACATCAACAAACAGGGCGGAACCAGGTCCTATCCCTTATGTCGAGAAGCTCTCAGACTTTGGCAATGGGCGATCTCTTCTCAGCGGTTTCTGATAGCAACGCACATCCCCGGCAGGTCCAACCTATTGGCGGACAGGCTAAGCAGATCTATTCTGATGCCTCACGAGTGGTCTCTCAATCAGTCTGTTGTAGATCAGATTTTTCTGAAGTGGGGCACTCCTTGTTGCGATCTTTTCGCTACCCCTCAAAACAGCAAGTGCCCAGATTACTTCACACTATTTCCCCTTCCAGGCCAACCCTTGAGAGACTCTCTAACCCAGGATTGGCCGCGGGGACTTCTTTATGCTTTTCCTCCCTTTCCATTGATTCCACAAGTCATTCAGAAAGCCACCGTTTTGAGAGCCAAATTGATCCTCATTGCTCCATATTGGCCTCGACAAATTTGGTTTCCGTCTCTACATCGTCACCTTCTGGTGCAGCCCTGGCATCTGGACCCAGTTCCGGATCTTTTGATCCACCAGTCGGGTCAGCAGCACCGGGCCATTCATTCTCTCAACCTCACTGCTTGGTTGCTCCACTTCCTTCCCTAGCCAGGCTACCAATGATTTCTGACTCAGTCAGAGACATTTTAGTGTCTTCTTTAAAGTCGTCCACTAGAACTATTTATGCAAGCAAGTGGCGACGTTTTTCAATTTGGGCAAACGCCAGAAATATTGACCCTTTTACCGCTCCTGTACATTCTGTTTTGGATTTCCTGG
This sequence comes from Protopterus annectens, assembly GCF_019279795.1. Taxonomy (NCBI): domain Eukaryota; kingdom Metazoa; phylum Chordata; order Ceratodontiformes; family Protopteridae; genus Protopterus; species Protopterus annectens. The sequence continues at coordinate 795,588,436 of NC_056733.1, read as the reverse complement.
CGGAGGTTTTTCATTCAGGATCCTCGTCATCTACAGTCAAAGTACAACTGGCTGCTATTTCCAAGTATCATGTTGGCTTGCATGACAATAACATCATGTCTCATAGGTTATGCAAGGCCTTTTTAAGAGGAGTTTTTCTCCTAAAACCGCCTGTGAAACATCCTCCTCCGCAATGGGATCTAAACTTAATGTTGGCATCCCTAATTCTACCTCCTTTCGAACCGTCTGCTACGTGTTCTTTAAAGTTATTGACGTGGAAAACTATATTTTTACTGGCTGTTACTTCTGCAAGAAGAGTTTCTGAGATTCAGGCCCTTTGTATTCGTTCACCTTATCTGGTTTTTCATAAGGATAGGGTTTCGCTAAGAACTAACCCTTCCTTTCTTCCCAAGGTTGTATCTCAAACCAATATTAACCAATCTATTGATCTACCAGTTTTCTTTCCTAACTATTCTGACAGAGCTGAACAAAAGCTGCACTTTTTGGATGTCCATCGTCAGCTCAGGTACTACTTGCATAGGACTAAACAAATTAGAAAATCAGACCAATTGTTTGTCTCCTATGCAGAAAACAGGTTAGGTCTTCCAGTTTCTAAATTGACCTTATCTAGATGGTTGACTTCCACCATTTCCTATGTGTACTCTCTGAGGGGCAAACAACTATCTTCTAAGCCAAAAGCACATTCCACCAGGAGTCTATCCACTTCTGTAGCCTTTCAGGATAGACTTCCCATTGACACTATTTGTGCAGCAGCTACTTGGGCCACGCCTCATACCTTTGTGTCTCATTACAAGTTGGATTTGGCCTCCAGAGATAGGGCCAGTTTTGGTTCCACAGTTCTCAAGAGTCTGTTCCATTGAGCCACCCGGGATACAGGTGCTAGGGACGCGGTCCCATCCAGCAAGAATGAAGCGAGATTGACAACTTAACATTTAGAAGTTATGTACCTACCATAACGTTCCATGTTAGTTGTCTTCTCTGCCTTCTTTCTTGCCCCTCCCTCCTTCCCCTGGCCTGGACAGATCTTGGAGAGTTCCTATTAGATTGCTTCCTCTGGAGCATTGTTATGAGGACTTCTTTTAGGAACCATGGTTCCTAATTATGTTAGGATAGTCTTTAGCAGGGTCAGTTAGCTGCCAAACGAGATCTGAGGTAGTTCCGCCTTGCATCATGGGATATAGGGTTGCCTCGAGCTGGTAAAAGGAGTTCTCGAGCTAAAGCAAGTGCCGAGTCGGAGCCGAGGATCGGCTCCGAACCCATCCAGCAAGAAAGAAGGCGAGAGAAGACAACTAACATGGAACGTTATGGTAGGTACATAACTTCTAATTTTATGCCAAAGGTGGTATCCAGGGTTTCATTGAATCAAGCCATTCACTTGCCTACCTTCTTCCCAAATCCACAAAACAAAGGGGAGAAACTGCTGCACACCCTGGACATTCACAGACAGTTGCGCTACTACTTGGACAGAACTAAAGGTTTCAGGAAAACTGACCAGCTGCTGGTAGCATATGCTGCTGGTACTCAAGGAAAAGCAATTTCCAAACAGACAATTTCAAAATGGATAGGAAATTGCATCCGCTTTTGTTACTCATTTCATGGAAAGACTGTACCAGCTAACATTAGACCTCATTCTACGAGAGCCACAGCCACCTCCACAGCCTTCTTAAGAGGGGTGGCTACAAAAGACATTTTAGAAGCTGCCAGGAGCACCGTGCATACATTTGCCAAGCATTACAATTTACCTTTATATTCCAGATCCAGAGCAGGCTTTGCTACGGCTGTCCTGCAGGGTATCTTAGCTACACCATCCTTTTCCTAGTACCTCCTCCCCCAGATTGGCTATGGTATTCTACCCATATGTGATGACTGCAGATGCATCCTTGAAGGACATAGTACAGTTTTGTACCTACCATAAATGTAGATGTCTGATAGGTATGCATCTGCAGTCAGGTTTACCCTCCCTCCTTCCCCTCTGTGGTATTTCTAGGGTGCTTACCTCTCTATTAGCTAGCTGGGGGGATCTATTATGGTGTATTTGTTTTTACATATATATATATATATATATATATATATATATATATTTGCAAATGTTTGGATTTTTTATTGCTTATTTTCCAAATTTAGCCTTCCTAGAGGGCAGCTGGCATCTGGGGCAAGAAAAACTGAGGAAGATGGCGTCGGCTGACGCTTTTATACCCCAGGCGCTGTGACGTCGGGGAAGGGGTGACATCAGCCGACGCCGGACCCAGACTTTGGAATCCGGCCGACCGAAGGGCTGCCTGAGGCAGGACAACCCATATGTGATGACTGCAGATGCATACCTATCGGACATCTACATTTATGGTAGGTACAAAACTGTACTTTCCTTGTTCCAAGAAAAGAAAAACAATGGAGGCCTATATTGGACTTGTCCGTTCTAAATACTTTTCTCATGGTGCCAAAATTCAAGATGCTGACATTACAGCAACTTCTTCCCATGCTGGGCAAGGGGTCTTGGCTGGGTACTCTGGACCTCAAGGAGGCATACCTGCATGTCCCTATCAGACACAGTTGCAGAAGATACCTCAGATTTCTTGCAGGAACAGAGCACTATCAATTCTCAGCATTGCCGTTTGGCTTATCTACTGCGCCCAGAGTATTCACGAAATGCCTGGCATCAGTAGTGGCACATTGCAGACTCCAGGGGATTCAAATATACCCTTACCTGGACGACTGCCTAATACAAGCAGACAGCAAACAGACCTTGCTAAAACATTTGGATTACGTCATTCAATTGCTGCAGGCTTTGGGATACACAGTCAACATTCAAAAATCAAGACTACTGCCATCCCAACAGATTACTTTTCTAGGAGCAAAACTGGACACACAGCTACAAATGGCTTTCCTCCCAGAGGAGAAACAAGAGCATTTAACAGTTTACTTCAAAGGCCTAGCAAAATTAACCCACCTGACCGCAAGGAAGACCCTGCAGGCCCTGGGGTTCATGGCATCTTGCATTCTTCTAATCCCTCTGGCAAGACTACACATGAGAAAGCTGCAATGGTACCTAAAAAGCTTGTGGTCGCAACACAGCCACAACCTAGAAGACATAATACCACTCATACCATGCCTGCAAAGGGAATTTTTGTGGTGGGCTCAAGCAAGTCACTTAAATGAAGGCATGCTTTTCAACAAACCTCCAACAAGTCAAACTATTACAACAGACGCCTCAGACCATGTATGGGGGGTGCACATGGACAGCAGATGCATTCAAGGGCAATGGACTCCCATGGAGATGCATCAGCACATAAATCAAAAAGAGATGTTGGCAGTGATACATGCAATAGAAGCCTTTGGAAAATCTCTTCAGCAAGGTCATCTACTAATAAGGACAGACAACACCACTGTCATGTGGTACATAAACAAACAAGGGGGCACTCATTCCTACCCCCTCTGCAGACTAACAATGATTCTTTGGGAAAAAGTCCCTGAAACTGAACATCTACTTGCAATCCCAGTTTGTTCCGGGCAAGGGCAATGTTCTGGCAGGCAGGTTGAGCAGAAATTTCTTGGATCCACACGAATGGATGCTACACCCACGCATTTTCTCACAAATAGCATCTGCATGGGGAAGACCAGACATAGACCTCTTTGCATCTCATCTCAATCATCACGTGGAAAGGTTCTGCACAAGGATTCACCATCCTCTAGCTTGGAGAACGGATGCTCTTTCCTTCAGCTGGACTGCACTAACAAGTTATGCATTCCCTCTGCTACCTTTGCTCACCAAGGTGTTACTGAAGATCAAGGCAGAACAACCAAGAGGAATCTTGATAGCTCCAGACTGGCCAAGGCAACACTGGTATCCACTACTACTGAGCATAACTCACACCAAACCGTGGCCCTTGCCTCAATGGCCTCTGCTCCTGACTCAACACAGTTACAAGACTGTTCATCAGAACCTCCAAACCTTAAAGTTGACAGCTTGGAGAGTTCCATGACTCAGACCCATGACTCCCTCTCCGAAAAAGTTCAGGAAATTTTGCTGGAGGCACGCAGACCCTCCACCAGAAAAACCTATTCGGCCAGATGGAAGAGATTCACCATCTGGAATGTCAACAAGGGCCAGGATGCATCACTGATGAACATACCTCAGATATTAGAATACTTGGCAGAAATGTTTCACAGTGGCCTCTCATACACTTCCATCAAAATCCACGCTTCAGCTATCTCAGCACATTACAACTGTGATCCACCTGTGTTTTCGCATCCCTTGCTAAGACAGCTTCTAAGAGGCATAAAGAATATCAAACCTCCAAGGAAGCAACCAATTCCTGCATGGGACCTCAATTATGTCTTGGAAAAATTAACTCTTCCTCCTTTTGAACCAGCAGCATCTTCAGAAATGCAATTTCTCTCTTGGAAAACGGTTTTCCTGTTGGCAGTCACCTCAGCAAGAAGAGTCTTAGAGATACAGGCCCTCATGGCAGTTCCTCCTTTTCTCATCTTTCATCAGGACAGAGTTTCCCTTAGGACCAATCCTTCATTCATGCCTAAGGTGATATCCAGAGTGTCTCTAAACCAAGCAATTCACCTGCCTACTTTCTTCCCTAACCCTCAAAATAAAGGGGAAAAGCTGCTGCATACTTTAGACATTCACAGACAACTACACTACTACTTGGACAGGACAAAGTCCACCAGGAAGTCTGACAAACTGTTTGTAGCCTATGCTGCTAGAGTGCAAGGAAAAGCAGTCCCCAAACAAACTATCTCAAAATGGATTGGACACTGCATCAGATTCTGGTATTCTTTTCATGGAAAAAGTGTGCCAGCTAATATTAGACCACACTCCACCAGAGCTATGGCCACATCTACAGCTTTTCTAAGAGGAGTGGCTACAAAAGACATTCTAGAGGCTGCTACATGGAGCTCCGTGCATACATTTACCAAACACTACAACCTGCCATTATACTCCAGATCCCGAGCAGGCTTTGCTTCGGCAGTCCTGCAGGGCCTTCTAGCTACACCATCTCTTGATTAGTCCTCCACCCCCAGCTTGGCTATGGTATTCAACCCATATGTCAGGACTCCAGTTGCATTCTTGAAGGACATAGTACAGTTTTGTACCTACCATAAATGTAGATGTCCGATAGATATGCAACTGCAGTCAGGTTTTCCCTCCCTCCTACCCCTCTGTTTTTTCCCCTTTGGGTCCTTTCTCCCCTTTCCTATCAGCTGGGGATATATATATATATATATATATATATATATATATATATATATATATATATATATATATATATATATATATACATATATTATGGTGTATCTGTTTATTACTGTTGTGCATGTCTGGTTTTATCTGTTTATCCATTCACAAAAATTTAGCCTTCCTTGGAGGGCACCTGGCATCTGGGGCAAGAAACACTGAAGAAGATGGCATCGGCTGATGCCTTTATACTCCAGCCGCTCTGACGTTGGGGAGGAGGCGACATCGGCCGACGCCGGACCCAGACTTTGGAATCTGTCCGACCGAAGGGCTGCCTGAGGCAGGACAACCCATATGTCAGGACTGCAGTTGCATATCTATCGGACATCTACATTTATGGTAGGTACAAGACTGTACTTTCTTAACTTCTTATTCTGTGAGATTCCCCTTATTTTGTAAAACTTTAACCTTTGCTAGCCCCTGTAAATAATTTTTATTACTTCTCAACCAAATCAGTTTTTCTTTTATTTCTAACCTATTTTTCTACTCCACTTTCATTTTGTTCCACTTACTAGATATAACTTCCGGAGTACTTTCAATCTTCCCTAATAACATGCAGATAATTTCTATTACCCAATAACAGGTAGGTGGAAAGTGCCAGTGTCTCATCTTGCATGTTTATCTTGATAATTATTGGCGCATTACCTGAATAATTATTGGGTGTGTATCAGAGTTCTCAATTAAATGGACATGCTCCTGTGAAATATAATTTCTGTCACATCTAGCCCCATTATTCTACCTTGGGGAATAATATGTAAATTCTCTCAGTTCCTGCTATTGAATTCATGTCTTTCATGTCAAATATTTTCATAAATTTCTTCAGAATCTACCCTCTGTTATATTTTCCCTTCTAGATCCTCCGATACGCCCTCATTGTTGCAAATCAAATTCCAGTCCCTACCTATAAGTAACACTCCTTGATGAAGGCTGAATTTCTCTCCCAATTTTGTAAGCTCTAAAATAACAGCTTTAGGTGGAATTTAAGTACATGTCAGTGTAACTCTCATCCCTTGCCAGTAGCCCCTTACTAATTAATACAAACCTCCCATTGTTTTGTTTTTCTCTTCTATTACTACTGGAGCTCCTGTAGCAATTAATATAAGTACTCCTGTTTTCCTTTGTTCCTGATAATTTGTAGAATATCCATCCTGGCATGCTTTCTTTATTAAATTCACATGTTCCATGCAGATGGGTCTCCTGTAACATTGCTATTTGCACTCTGTATTTCTTAATTTATTTAAGTGTTCTTCCCTTTTTGACTATACCCATGAGACCATTCACATTTCCAAGATAATATGGAAAGTGTAGCCATTATGGTACAAAGTCATTATTCTCACCTATTATATGTGGCAGATTTTTAAAATGTCTAATTCCAGCTTTTGTGATACATGCACCCAATAATGTTTGACATGTTAATCCTTATACAGTTTTTTTTTCTTACCAACTTTGGAACCTATCTTACATTTAAAATACTTTTTATTGTTATAAAAGCCCCCCTACAAAAAAAAAAACTCTCAGAACACCCCAGAGCCTGTTGACTTAATAGTTAAACAAATTATTTTAATGAAATCAGTGTTAGTTGCATATTACTGTTTTATTTGTTGAAGATCTCAGAAATTTGGGTTGATGCTGGACAATCTCAGGTCTAGTATATTTAGATATGCAGAATGTGGGAGGTGTGGGATGTGGCATTCCCATCTGCAGAAATGCTTTTATTTCTGTTTGTAATAAAACCTTCATATTTTTCATTTCAGGCATTATTGTAACATTTTGTAGTTACGAAGTAACCAGCTCCAAGGAACATCAGGAGCTTTATTTTACTCATAAAGTGTATCCAGAATGTGACTGATGCTTGTTCCAGGAAATGTGTTTCTTCAGTAGGAATCTGTATCCATATATGAAGTACATTGTTTTGGATAGGTACATCATCTCATTCACTCTAGCTGTAAGTGTTCTTATTGATTTGGTCCACATTAATGCATACCAGAATGCAGTTCTGGGGCATATACTTAAGATACCAAGATCAACCCCCCCCCCCAAAAAAAAAAAAAAACAACTAAAGAGAAAAGTTCACCAAGTCTCCATATCAGCTCCCCAAAAAGTGAAATTAAGGATAAAAGTTCACCAAGTCTCCATACAAGCCAGGGGGTGAGCCAACCCAGGTGCAGAAGCCTTTTTGCTTTTATGTTGATGTCAGATGAACTTCAGCCCAGAGCAGCGTTTGACCCATCCCTGAGGAGTTTTGTATGCCATATAGTATTCATTCCATCCTACAGCCAGAAAACTTACATGGTGCTAAAGCAGGGCTTAAAATACTGAAACTTTTTATATACTTCTGAACAGTCTGCCCAGCTACAGTGCAGCGTACTGCTTGGTATGATTGATGTGCTGTCCTTGATTGATCCATTTCCTTGACGGATGTCATATTACATACGGCCCTTGTCTCAACTGTTATCCTGTAATGTTCCAATTGACTTTGTCACTTACTGCTAGATCCTTGTGTAGCTCCTTCAGCACTCTGGTCAATTAATTGAGTCCAGGGTCCGTGAGATACACTACATTCCATACCTACTTGTTATCCCACTCCACAAAGGGGGAGCCCACAGTAATCCTGGAACTATTGACCTATTAGCCTGACAAGCCTGGTCTGCAAGGCCATGGAACTTACATCATGGAACTCATAAACAAAGACATTGGTTACCTCCAAACTCTGGATCCCACCCAGTTCGTATTTGTGAAAGGCAGATCATGCCTCCTGAACTTGACCGACTTCTTGGAGGCAGTCACCAAAGCCATAGAAGAGGGTAAGGTGGTTCACACAGCCTATCTTGACCTCGCCAAGGCTTTCAACACCATCCCCCATTCTAGAATTATAGCTAAACTCACTAAACTAGGTATAAATCCCTATGTCACAAGATGGGTTGCCAAATGGCTCACTGACAGAACCCACACTGTAAAAGTTGCAGACTTCAAATCTGACCTCAAACCAGTGACAAGTGAAGTACCACAGGGTTCAGTACTGGGACCTCTCCTGTTTGGTATCTACTTCTCTCAAGTACAGGCTAACACAGAAGGCCTCTGGCTAACGAAATTCGCAGATGACTGCAAACTAGGAGCCATAGTCAAGTCCCCAAATGATGTGGACATCCTACAGAAGGGCCTCGCTGAGACAGATGCCTGGTGTCAGAGCCATGGCCTCAAGCTCAATGCCAAAAAGTGCAGTGTCATCCCCTTTGATAAAAACTCTGTACCCATGAGCTACCACATAGGCAGCAATCTGCTTAACACCGAATGTGTGATAAGAGACCTTGGGACCCGGGTGGACAGTAGTAGTAGTAGGAGTGTCTCTCCTTTGATAGTCACATCGCCACAGTAGTCAGGAAGTCCTTCTACATGGCACACCTCATCATAAAAGGGTTCTCATCCAGGAAAAAAGAGGTAATTGTTCCCCTCTACTCGACACTCATTAGACCCATTATACAGTACAACGCCCCTTTTGGAATGTACCTCACAAGACATCTGCAACAGCTGGAAAGGCCACAGAAGTACCTCACAAAGAGGATTACTGGCCTCAAACAAATGCCCTACACTGACTGTCTCAAAAAACTCCAGCTTTATTCCGTAGCATATCGCCTACTCTGAGGTGATCTCTGTCTAACATATAAAGCTACGTCAAACCCAGAGCTGTTGGACATGTTACACCTAAAGAAATCCCAATCCCTCTGAGCTACATGCTCTAGGGACCTAAACCTTGTCACCACAATAAACAGGATATGCTGGAGGGGTAGATTCCTGTCCCAGAGACTTCTCATACTCTGGAACAGGCTATCTATCTATCTATGTCCAGCAAAGTTCTTCATTAGCACTCTTCAAGAAAAATCTTGATGAGTGGATGGGAAATATGAAATACACCCCGGGGATCACTTCTCTGTCTCTGCTCGACAGTGGCACAGGAAAATAACTTTCTTGGGTGGTGTAAGCCAGGGAACTTTGCTGGTTAGGCTTACGTAGGTCCTTGGGCCGATAGCCTAGTACCCACCTATGAACCTAAGTTAAACAGCTGACTAGCTTGGTAGGCACATGACATAATGCATGTATGATGACATAGCTTAACCAGGTAGTGCTTCATCTCAGCAGACAGTTTTCATCTTAGGGATATTCCTGAGCTGCCATGTCTGGCTGAAACCCTAAGTCTGTCTTGCAGCTGTCGGGGCAGCCCCCTTAAGTGTCCCTTTGTTTTCCAAAGCCCAATGTATCTTCTCTGATTTAGATAAAATGGAGAAAACCAAACCTGGGTTTAGAGATATAGTTCCGTTATCTGCAAGGTCATATTTTAGAAACTTTCCCTTTATTAACTAACCTTTCCTTTGGGAAATATCACAATATGGGAACAAACCTTGCAGTCTACAGCTTTTCAAAAAAGCTCTTCAATACCAGACGGAAAGAAAAATTCAGCCATCTTCTACACCCTTAAAACTCTCCATTGCTCAGTGGTTCAAACATTCTACAGGTCAAAAATGTTAATTTTTCTTCCTCAGGTGGAATTTATCAATTACAGACAAATGGCTGCTGGTTACTCAGAGGGACACTTGGTAGAGTAACATTTCCCATAACAGTGTAAAACTATGCAAAAGCCCTAAAAGTTGCTTTTGTGTGGTTGAGTAGCAGGCATAAACATTGCTATAACAAGGATGTTAGTACTAATGGTGCGTAGTTTGTGGGTTACAAAATAAGCTTAATAAAGGGCTGTATCTCCTATTGATCACTATTACAACAGCCTTAGCTGTATAGGGATTATATCCTGCCAAGGATGTAACAACCAGACACCTTGCAAGAGTCAAGGCACCTTCCATGTTTCAGGCAGATCGAGCTGAACTGAATAAAAGACAGGTTTGGGTGCATAGCCCTTCAGAGCTGTACTCTGAGGCTTTTGAGGATCGATGGTTGGCTTGTGCTTTTGTGTTGCTGGACAGATACATTTCCTTTGGGGAACAGACTTTCCATTTAATAATCTTGTTTATTACTTTCTTTGGCAGGAAAATTAAAGCTACGAGTTTTTGTTTTAGTGGACTGTCATGAGATTGCACTGTATTTTTAAATAACGCTCTTTTTTTCCCTGTCAGTTTAAAAGTTGTATAAAGTAACTGAAAAACATTTTCCGTATGGTAAAATTGTGTTTATTTTACTCTGTGGAATTGGCAAAATATTTTTATTTTACTCTGTGGGATTGGCAAAGTATTTTAAAGTGGTTTTTACTGTATTTGTCTGTGAAAAAGTGACTTTTAAATAATTTGTTTTTCCCAGCATTTGCTGCATGTTTTCCCTTGGAAAGATGCACCATTTATGGCTTGACCATTGAACAGTTAGATGGTCCCACAGTCGGTCCTCCTTCCAGCCACAAAAAGAACAAATTAGGCATACATCTGTTGCTATCACAGCATGCTAGAAATTTGTCTTAGCCACAGGTGGGTGACTGTGCTGTGGCCATTAGCTGTACCTCACACCTTGCTGTGGCCATTAGCTGTACCTCATACCACTCATCTTTTTACCTCAAATCCCTCTGGTATAGCACCTACAATCACAGTAGACAAGGGATTAGCTGTATCTTCTGTGGCTGTTGGAGTCCCCTCAGTGCTCAAGGGAGAGCCACTCTTGTCAGTCCTGAGAGAGAGAGAGAGAGAGAAAGGGAGAGAATTTTCAGGATGTTATGCCATCCCTGAGAAAACTGCTATTAGTTACACTTCTTCTCCCATTTTTCCTGTCAAAAAGAATCAGAAAAATAAACGCTTATCTACTCCCCTCAAATTTCCTTAAACAGGGGTGGTTTACTGGGTTTGGCTCAGGGTTTAATTCAGTTGGATCTTTTTTATAAAGTAGTTTCTGGTAAAAGAAAGGGGTACCTCATATCCTGGAGAGATTCTGAATCTACACAAGAGGAGGATGAAGGGACAGATACAGGGTTTTCTCCTCAGAATTCTGATTTAGTCTCTGGGAAGAATTTGGCTTCTGATTCTCCCTGGTGGAGGGGGTTCTGATTCTCTGATGTGCCAGCGTTTTCAGTGGGTGAATATAATATCCTGTATAGTGATAGTTATTCTCCTTATGGACCTGCAGCCAAAATTCTACCCCCCCCCTCATCTTCATCACCCGTTTCCAATTTGATTTGTAAACATTTGATTGTGTTAGTATATGAGCCTTGATGTATAGGTGTAAAGTATCCCTTCAAATCAAAGTGTTCGTCATACAAACCCATTTCACTTTTAAATGCGGACTATAAGATGTTCATGACCATTTTAGCTAGCAGAATTAATCTACTTATACCTAAACCAGTTAACAGTGATCAAACTGGTTTTAGTTTAAATAGACAGGTATAGGATAACATAATAAGAATACATAAATTAAGTATGCAAATAAAAATAAAGACATTTCGATCATTTGCCTCGATTTATGTTAGGCTTTTGACTCAGTTAATTGGTTGTACCTGTTTAAAACACTTGAGGTATAATTTCTTACCTGAGCTAATTGCATTAGTTTCCAAGTTGTACAATAACTCTTGTGCTTATGTTAAAATAGATTATTTTCTTTCTAATTCCTCTAAATAACAAAAAGGCACAAAACAAGGCTATCCATTATCACCTTTACTTTTTGCATTGGCTGTAGAATAATAGTATTAGATCCAATAAGAACATTAATGGTATCAAAATAAAAAAAAATTTTGACCTAAAGATTCATCTCTCTGCTGATAATATTTTACTAACAGTAGGAAATTAATTAGATCATATTAGTTGTAGGAGTCAGTTTGAAGAAATCAAGTATATTATTAATTAATAAAAAAATCATAGAAAATAACCAATTAGAATAACAGTCAAATCAAATATATAGGTATAACTATTCTGTCGAATATTAAATAAATTATGCAAACGACCTTTCAACAGGTTGTTGATAATATTTTAAGTTTAGTCACAATTTGGAACAAATTCTTTACCGTGGAAGAACAATTAATACTTAAGATGGTAATTCTACCTAAAATATTGTTTGTCTTACAACCTTTAGTACTATCTCCACCAGATGTAGGTAAGTAATAATCTACTCAAATTTGTTTGTCATCCCAATAAACCAAGAATTTCTTTTGATTGGCACAGAATAAGTTGGGATAATGGTGGAATAGAATTGTCTATATTCAATTGTATGCTACTTTAACAATTGTAAAAGTTATAGTGTTGTGGATAAATTCATGTTATGATTCAAAATGGAAACAAATACATCAAGAAATATTATCAGTAAATAATATATCGCAACCAGTCATAAACAAATAGCCCCTAATAGTTTTATCTGGTGATTAAAAGATTTTTGAGTAAATAGAATTACTCCCTCTTCTCAAATTATCTATTTAAATAACATCATTTTCTCTTTCCAAAAGTTCACATATTCTAACCATTGTATTAAAGAAGTAATATTGTCTGTTTCCAATTGCATATACAAATGACTGCCTAGAAACTCATAACTTCAACAAAATGCTATTATTGAAACGCAAAGTAACCTAGTTTATTGGCATCAGTTTTCATCTTTCACCACCCTGAAAACTGCCCAGCTCATAGAGACTTAGTACAGCCCCTCACCAACTGTAGATCACCAATAAACTCTTACTAAAAGTAACTAAATCCAGTAATAGTCATGGTGACTCTCAATACTCCAACATAATAGCAAAGTATTGGTTTGCCTCAGAATGTACTCGGCACTACCAACTCATCCAGATTCAAGCTGCTTCTTAGGGAGCACCTAACCAACACCAGGCTCTGCTCCTGCACCAAGCCTGGCTAAACCTACTTAATCTACTTTCATTTCATGACTCTCTCTCTACTGTAGATTCATTCTTTCTCTATCACTTATACAACTTATGAGACCTTCTGTTTTTAATGATACAATACCATTTAATGTATTATCTTTGTACTGTCTTACTGACCACTGTTGTTGTTACTGTTCTGTTATTATTGTTATGTAATGTACTTAAATAATGTGCTCTGTGTAATAATAACATCTAGTTAGTGGAACGTTTCTCTCCGGGCCTCCACTGAAAATGGGCCAACAGCCCAGTCGGACATTTCTGGTAAACGTGTAAAATAAATAGAGTGAATGAATAATTTTTAAATGGCAGTGATATATATAGTTGAAAATTTAAGGTCCAAATACAATAAAGATTCTAAGAATTGGTTAATTTTACAAATATTTAGAGACTTTTTGAACACAGAGATAAATAAGATGTTTAACCTAGATAAGAAATTGTTCCCCAAATTATTGGAACTCTTAGTAAATATCAATCAGTAATGCAATGAAAAAATAAATCATATTTGACACAAATTTATAAAATTCTTAAGTTAGATTTCACGTTTAGACAATTCCTATTAGAACTACTCCTCAAAAGTTAATAATGAAGACATCTCTGAAGAATACAAGAAGATCATATTAAAATCTACAGATAAAACCATATCATCATTATACTGGAAAAATGTCCCTTGGAAATTCTTGCTTTTGTCACTTCTAACAAAATTACAGTTATGTATAAATCAAAATTAAATGCTGGAGATGTGGTTCCAAAATAACAGCTGATTGCATGCATATGATATATGAAGGTGAAGTCATCTCCCATTTTGGAAAGAACTTATTTCAAGCTCTATGGTCAGAGAGAAGTAATACTTTTAAATCTTTAGTTTTAAAAGCCAAACCCTTAGGAATACGGCTGCAAGGCAAATGAGAACTCAAAACACAAAGGACCACAATAGCTCCCCCAAAGTTTCATTAAGCCCTGTTTCGCTAATGCATTGGTAACATTGTGCTTTTTGATAGCTGTCAAAAAACATGATGTTACCAATGCATTAGTGAAATATAGTTTAAGTTGTGCAGACTTTTGTAAATTTGTATTCATGGTTGTAGAAAAAGTTGATCATGTCAGCATGTTTGTTGATGTTTTCAACAATTTTTGGAATGAGAGGACTTAAATGGCAAGTGCTTTTAAGAACCGATTTTCCTCCAGGGCTTATTGAAACTGTTCAGTTAAGTGTCTTTTAAAATATAAAATCATTTTAGTGTGTGTGTGTGTGTGTGTGTGTGTGTGTGTGTGTGTGTGTGTGTGTGTGTGTGTGTGTGTGTGTGTGTGTGTGTGTATATATATATATATATATATATATATATATATAGGTCTTTTGTATTAATTTAAAGAATTGTGTAAGGGAAAGGGAAATGTGTTTTAATTAATTGCACTGCCTTGTGGTTTCAATGTCTTTGGAACAATTTCATCGGATGATTCTTAATGACATCATTTGCTGTATTGTATTTAAATGTTTTAATGATTGTTACTCTGTTTCTGAAGAAGTTCTCATAGTAAAGAACAAAAGCACTTAAATCATCTTTGGGGCTGTTGTGGTCCTTTGTGTTTTGAGTTCTCATTTGCCTTGCAGCCGTGTTCCAAAGGGTTTGGCTTTTAATTTTCATTTGTTGTGCCCTTTGATTCTACTTGAATAAATCTTTAGTTTTATTTAATGCTCCGATTACTGAGATAATTCCAAAAACCCAAGTGACTCTTCTTTGGTATATTCTTGCTATAACCAGAAAAGTAATTACTACAATTTGGAAAAGTAAAGTTACCCCTCTAGTGTTGAATTTCTTACCATGGAAAATTTGTTTGCAATAGTGAGTTGCATACTGTAAAGATGAGAACTTCTAATATTGCACATTCATATAAATAATGACTTAAACTTGCTTGAAAAAAATTAATTGTTGATATGTATAACTTTGATGTATTGATCAGCTGTGGAATTATGCAAGTAGTTATTTATTTTATAATTGATTTATCTGTTGTTTTAAAACCAAATAAAAAAAATCTAGTAGTCCTAAACTGCCTTACTTTATGGGGAGGATCAACTTATCTCAATAATATATTGCCTGATTCCCCTCCCAAATTAATTCCTTCAGCTCTTTAGTATCATGCTGAACTTCTCCTCTGGTTTATAGAAATATACCTTTATAAAAATATATCTGACCTGTATGTAAAACCAAAGGGGCTAAAAACATTTTACTCTCTGTATCTTACTATCCATGTTCACAATTGAGCTTCCAGTTTCTCAGTTTTGTGTTATCTTTTGCTTTATCTCTTCCTACATATATCCTTAACTGTGATCACAGAATCCTCTTTAATCCATATATCTAATTACTTCATCTTATCATTTCCTCCATAAATATCGGTATTGCTGAACAAATTTGTGTATAGGTACATATTATGCTACCAAGACATTTGTTTTCCCTTTAATTTTATATCCAGAACAGACTTGAAACTGTCAAAATTTTCCACAACATCGAAATGTCCTTTTCTGGATTCTCAAGTATAAAATATCTAAATATAGCTAGCTTTTTTGGATCGCCATATCATTTATATCCTTGACTTTGCGACTCTTTATTTTCATTGCTAATGGCTGTAAATATAAAGCAAATAGTAAAGGAGAAGTAGGACACCCGTGCCTGGTTCCTCTGTTTAAATACATCTTGTTAGAAAGGAACCCTTCTTTCTTAATTCTTGCCTGTAACCCTTCACATTTCCTCCCAAACTAACCATATTTTTCTATTAGGGAATGCGAATGCTGCAATTACCCATCTCATTGAATTTCAGCCGACTATCAGATACTTTCTCTGCATCAAGACCCACCAACAGAGGCATTTTCTTACATTGTGCTTCCCTCTGGATCATCAGTGTTTTACTAATGTCATGTTTGCTTCCCTTCCAAAAAAACACAATTATCCATAACTAGCATTAGGGATAAGAGAATAAAACTGAAAACTGATGGTTTGTTTTGTGTGCTGAGCAGACTGAAAGTTTGTCAGTCCTTCAGACCTGTGGGCTGAAGAGGAGGAACCATGACCATGGAGATTTATCATTGTAGTAAGCACATACATTTTGATTAATCTGCTTTGATATTGGAAAAGGTTGACAGTTGCCAAGGATACCCATTCCAGGAGAATTGGAAATTACATCCATCAGATGGTGATAATGCTACTAAAGCCTAGTGCACCAGAGATGTAGCTGCTTTCAGTGCTTCTTTCAAGAATATCAGTGTTGTGGACATTTGAGTTATGGCCACTTGACTTGTTGGTTCATCCCTTCTCCATGCATTACTGCATGCTCTGAATCCTTCAGTCTTTCTCTTCTGGAAGGTTAGTATTTCAGGACTCGGACTTGTCATTCACCTCTTGAGTCTCCTCTGGCTCTTGATTTATGGCTGTTGTTAATGCTTGAAATAAAGCTGAATTGTTGACCCACCCCCCCAAGGAAGGATGCCATATGTTTGATGTAGCAAATAAATTCTTTTACCAGATACATTCTTACTGTATTAGCTGATCTACATGTAGACCCTCCTTGGTGGTTCATACTTGCTCTTATGCCTTCTCCATGTGACTGTACAGCCCATCAGTTCAAAAGCTGTAGGTGTTCCTGTATGTCTGGAAATATGTATACTTATTCTTTTAGTAGTGTACATGTCAAATGTTTTGAAGTAAATGTGCCTGCTGAGGTGTTAGCGGTGAATTAGTTGGTCAGGAGCTAGGCATGCTGCCTTATTGTAGCATATGACATCACAGTTTATGCCAGCATAGGGTACACATGGCTCTTCAGAGACGAATATACCATACTGGAATGGCAGGAAGAATAAACTTAAGTGTAGATTCATTGAGGAGGTTCACTCTGAGATCAACACATGCAATAAAAATTTATCCATTATGTTTTCCACTAGCCACCTGCAAAATATAGCCAAGATTCATAGTAATATACTTCACTTCTTTGCATGTTTTGTTCAGGTAAGTGGCATTATGTGATGACAGAGGTTGACATTGAATTTCCAGATTGAAACATGCAGTAATTAAGGGTAGATGTCTGTGCTATAAAGTGCATAAATGAGGCATGCAGCAAGTATGCATGTGGATCTAGCCGTGCAGTTAAACTGTGTAAGTAGATATAGCCATGCGGTGAAATATGTATACAGAAGCTCAACACAATTCCTAGAGAATGTCACATATTACATGACACAATCTGGCAAAAGCAACACGCTTAACCTCGGAGCAATATACCTAAATAAGAAGCAGTATTGTAGCATCTAGCTTGAATTTTACTGTATCCCATAGAAAAAAACAGCATCATATGATGCACACAACTAAGTAGCTGTTTATTACTTGCAACTGCACTGCAGTGGTTTCCACATATGTAGACACTTGTTGGTTCATAAAATGGAAGGAAAAAGCTAAACAGAAAAATATAAAAATGAGAAGAGCAACCAGGGTCATGCAAAATGGCAATATATAGGAGTGTGCAGGATGGGGAGGAAAGACAAAGAGAAGAAGGAGGAAGTTTGAAAGTAAGTTAAGAATGAGAGCATTGTACTGTGGTGTTTATCTTTCTGTCTTCGCTTTAGTAAGTGAAGTGCACACATCGGGATGGGGAGACATGGTATGGACAGAGACAAAGGGAGAATAATGATGGGAGGATTGAACAATGCACAGGGTATGGGGTGTGACACGAGAAGCAGAACACACTATAACTGGGAATAGTAGTAGTTGACATGTCATCACATATCATGGCCCAAAGGGATGTTAATGGATCCATTTTCATGTGAGGGAACTTGGTGGACAGGAGTATGGGCCACACCTTCCCCTGGTGGCTCACTGGTAGGGTCCAGCAGACTGAACAAATATTCATTTCACTGTTTGGGGTTTATCAGCAAAGGCCATATGTCTGTTTGCTACATTGCATCCTCCACCACCTGCAATAAATGTGGCTGTACCACCTTAGGCAGTGCAGGTGGCTGAAGGGCTAGACCCCCTCCCCAGGCAAGGAATTCCCTCCCTGATAAACTTAATACCTCTCAGGCACAACCTTGCAGGGGCAGGATGGGGTAAAGGTGCTTGTGAATCAAAACTGTCTTCTAGATCTGCAGTAAAAAGTCAAAGCAGGATTGAATGAATCTGCATTGACATTGGATAAGTAATTTAATGGACATGTCAGCACTTGTGAGGGGACCTGTCAATGGCTGGTTTCTGTATTTGTGCTGAAAAAGCAAGGAAACATCAGACTGCTGTGATACGTGTAGGGTGAGGTGTTGTAACAACAGGTATGGTTGCATAATTGTTCTCATTAGCTGCTTGATTTCACCTGCCCATGTTGGAATATGTAAACAAAGTATAGTACAAGTATAAATGGGGGACACATGGAATAAGTATGCAGTCATTCTGCATAGTGTGGCAAGACCCACCACAGAGCAGGATGCTTCAGGATCTCAGACAAAATATAACAGGCATGTCACTTGCTGTAACAGTACCATCATCTCCACTTGACGTAAATGATCTAGACAGTAACATAAATAAAATCGAAAAATCCACTCTGTAGCCGATGTACTACAACCCAAACCAAAATTTATTGATCAAAAGTCCACAAAGAAAAATATATCCACAGTCAAGCGCTTTCGTCAAGTGACTTCTTCAGAACAAAACATCATGGTTTCATTTCCTTATATACCCATAGGTAATTAATTCAGGTAAACAGTAGTTAACATTTAAAATGGCAATATTTTAAAATGTGTATAAAAAAGAGAGAAGACACGGTAGTGCATAAATTTAAAAACTGTGCAAATACGCAGATGGAACAAGTACTGCAAGTATATGTTGTATAAATGAAGTAATAACCAAATAGTGAGTATTTACATAAAACCCATAGTAGAAAAAGAAATATGGATAAAAACATTTCATAATTTTGTAGCCCTGAACTTTAGTTCAGGTTTAATACTAATGCATTTATTAATACCTGGAATCACTGTGGCATTAAACTTAAATTGCCACCAAGTTTCTGCTCTTAATAATTTGTTAGTCCAATCCTCCCCTCTGAAATCCTTATTAACCACTTCTAAAATACCAAATTTAAAGGAATGAGAAGGGTTAATACTAATGTGTTTGTATAATGCATTTTTTCATCTTTTTTTGTAATACTGTAACAGTGTTCATAAATCCTTTGATTTAACCTCCTTTCTGTCTTCCATATATAAAATTGTCCACAATCTTCACATCTAGCCAAATAAACAACACCTGTTGTTGTACTCGAACCTGGGGAAAAGGTCACTTCTATTTCATAAGGACCCAGTTTTACCGTAGGAACTTCAGTAATATAACTAATCACAGGCCCCACATCTAGTTGCCCCTTTCTTTTTACTATTCTTTACTAGGTGTCTATTTTCCAGTATACATTTCAAATTACTATTAACCCTATAAATGAACAAGGGTTTAACACCAATACCTGACCATAAATCTTTATTACCCTTAAACATAGTCCAGTTATTTTTAATAATATTTTTAACACAACCTGAAGTTTCACCATATGTTAATACCATAGCCTGGGAAAAATTCTTTCCTTCATCTTGGTTTCTATTTATTGATGTCCTTCAAGGATGCATCTGCAGTCATAACATATGGGTTGTCCTGCCTCAGGCAGCCCTTCGGTTGGCCGGATTCCAAAGTCTGGGTCTGGCCTCGGCTGATGTCGCACTTTCCCCGACGTCAGAGCTTCTGGGGTATAAAGGCATCAGCCGACGCCATTTTCCTCAGTCTTTCTTGCCGCGCGGTGCCCGAAGCAGAAGCTGTTCGCAAGTGCCGGTTGGTCAGATCCAGAGATTTCAGCTACTGAAGACTTCGAAAAAAGCTAAGTACCCCGTTGGGGACTCTTTCTTGCCTCAGCCGATGTCAGACAAAGTAAATAATTGTTTAACTTGTGGGAAACAAATACCTCATAAGGATTTCCATTCTTACTGCCTTCCTTGCTTAGGCCCAGACCACGACGTATCAGCTTGTTTAGCCTGTGCCTCCTTCAACCGACAGACTCTTAGACGTCGGTCGAAGTTTGCAGAGGAATTTTTTGGAACCGCTTTTGCTTATAAAATGCCGTTGGAGACTCCGACTTCGCATATGGTCAAAAAACGCAAGGAAAAGGACCGACACTTGCGGCCCGCGGTTTCGGCTGAAACCACGGCTAGGCCTACCGCGAGTGTCGCGGTTTCGGCTGAAACCAAGTCCACGGTTATTGCTACTACCGAAACCATACTTCCGACCACCGAGGCCAGAGAGGCCCCGGCTGAGTCGGCTTCAGAACTCCCTACCGAAGCTAGTGCTCAAGAATTGTCCGACACCATACCTTTGGACATTTCTACTCCTGCACGTGGGGCAGCTAGGCCCCCAGCTTCTATGTCTATTAAGGCCTTCTCCAGGGCAAAAGCTGCCAAACTTTCAAAAACTTTGCCTGCCAAATCTACTTCCCAGAGGCCTTCCTCCAGTTCTCAGATCCTTAGTCTTGCTGAGGACCTCATTTCCTTAATTAGGGGTTCCCAACCTCACCCAGACAGGGCCTCCCAACCTCCTCCAGACAAAAGGCCCAGGACTGATCCCTCTGAACCTCTCTCCTCAGATTACTCCACGGATGGATCTGATTTGTCAGACCATCAGGAAGGGGCCTACTCGCCTTATGAGGATTCAGATGCAGAAGATTCTATTCCTTCGGCCTCCCCACCAGAAGAATTTTCCTTTGGGGAGACTTTACACTCCATGAGGGAATACTTTCAATGGCAGGGTCAGGATTTCTCTGATTCTAGAAAAAGATTAAGGACCTTTTTACATTTGCCCCAGCATAGGCCCTTAGCCATACCTCCTGTTCTGACCGTAATTGATGATGTGTACAATGATGTCAGTACTGCACCTGATTCTCTTCCCCTGGCCCCTGCCAAACCTGACAGATATTACAGGGTCCCGGATTCTCACTTCCACCTGTATAAAGCCCATGCTGCAGACCCAGAAACTATTTCTCAGGGCCCTAAAGGGGTTGCAGCTGCTACTGCCAAGAATCCCCTACCCTCTGAAAGAGAGTCTAGAGCATTAGAGATGGGGAAAAAGGTTTATACATCTGCTACTCTTTCTGCCAGGGCATTAAACTGTCAATTCCATATGATACAGTACCAAGAATTTTTGTTAGATCAGCTGAATAAGAAGCTTTCTTCTCCTGAACCTTTAGACCGTAAATCCCTTCAGGATTTGGTACACAACTCTCAGCAGGTCAGTAATCATTTCTTAAAATGTGGCTATGATGCACTGGAGGCTTCATTTAGATCAGCTATGACTGGGGCAGTAATTCGTAGGCATGCCTGGCTGAAGGAGCAATCTTTGCCAGACCGTGTCAAGGCTAAACTCCTCGATGCTCCAATGGAGAAACAAAGTTTATTTGGCTCCCCTGCACAGGAGATTCTAAAAAAGGTGGAAGTAAAAGCAAAATCTGTGCAAACAGTAAAGGAATTCCTGCAGGTCCAACCTCCGAGGTTCAGCAGAAACTGGCCTACAAAGAATTGGTCCTTTCCAGACACCTCCAGAGCACAGAGGGGCAGGAACAGACACCCTAGAGGCAGAGGTCAATCAAGAGGTGCCTACAGGGGTCGTCAGTGGCAGCCTGCCAACCAGAGGGGTAGTGCCACAGCTACAACTACAACCACTACCACAGGACAGACCCAATGACTTGACTCTGATTCTGCCTACCAGGGATCAACTGGAAGCTCCCTTGGGCGGAAAGCTGGCTTTATTCTCCAAAAACTGGCATTGCATTACAAAGGATACATGGACATTGCAAACAATAGACAAAGGATACAGGTTTTACTTCCACACTTTGCCAAAAAGGGGCGGAATGCCAAACCTTCCACCAAACCAGAAGGCAGAGGCTTTAAGACAAATCAGCAAACTACTTCAGATGAAAACTATAGAAAGGGTACCATCTACAGAACAAGGCCAAGGATTTTACTCCAGATTATTCTTGGTACCAAGAAAAGAAAACCAATGGAGGCCTATTCTCGACCTGTCCACGCTCAACACTTACCTCATTGTGCCAAAATTCAAAATGCTGACCCTACAGCAACTTCTTCCCATGCTGGGCAAGGAATCTTGGCTGGTGACTCTAGATCTCAAGGAGGCATACCTGCACGTCCCTATCCGACCAGATTGCAGAAGACACCTCAGATTTCTTGCAGGATCAGAGCATTATCAATTCTCAGCATTGCCCTTTGGCTTATCTACTGCGCCCAGAGTATTCACGAAATGCCTGGCATCAGTAATTGCACATTGCAGACTTCAGGGAATTCAAATTTATCCATACCTGGACGACTGCCTAATACAAGCGGACAACAAGAAAAATTGTTAAAGGACTTGGCCTATGTCATACTCCTGCTACAGGCCTTGGGATACACAGTCAACATCCAAAAGTCAAGACTAGTGCCATCCCAAAGGATAACCTTTTTGGGTGCGGATCTGGACACAATCACTCAGATGGCTTTTCTCACAGAAGAAAAACAAAACAACTTCCAGATTATTTCATGATTTTAACAAGACAAACTCAGCTTACTGCAAGGAAAGTCCTGCAGGCCCTGGGTTACATGGCATCCTGCATAATCTTAATTCCACATGCCAGGCTGCATATGAGAAAATTGCAATGGTACCTAAGGAATATATGGTCTCAACACAGTCACAGCCTAGAAACCATGATACCAATCATTCCATGCCTTCAAAAGGAATTCCTGTGGTGGGCTCAGGCCTGCCAGTCCAACAGAGGGTTGCCTTTCAACAAACCAAAAACAAGGCAGACCATCACCACGGACGCCTCAGACCAAGGATGGGGAGCACACATGGAGGACAAATGCATCCAAGGCCTATGGCCTCAAGGGCAGCTAAGCATGCACATAAACCAAAAGGAAATGCTGGCAGTGAGGCATGCAATCGAGGCATTCAAACCATTCCTCCAGCAAGGACATCTGTTAATAAGGACAGACAACACCACGGTCATGTGGTACATAAACAAACAGGGAGGCACACATTCCTACCCTCTATGCCGGATGGCAATGAATCTGTGGAACCTATGCCTGAATCTCAATATCCAGCTACAGGCCAAATTCGTACCAGGAAAAGAAAATACACTAGCAGACAGTTTAAGCAGAACTACCACGGATGCACACGAATGGATGCTGCATCCAGACATCTTCAAACTCATAACAAAGAAATGGGGAATGCCAGAGATAGATCTGTTCGCCTCCCCACTCAACCACCAACTGAAAAAATTCTGCTCAAGGACATACCACCCACAAGCCTGGAGGGTGGACTCTCTCTCTTTCAGCTGGAATGCCCTAACAGTATATGCCTTTCCACCTCTCCCATTGATGTACAAGGTTCTACTGAAGATCAGGGAGGAACAGCCAAAGGTGATACTAATAGCTCCGGACTGGCCAAGGCAACACTGGTATCCGCTACTGAGAAGCATGTCTCAGGCGAACTCATGACCTCTTCCCCTATGGCCTCTTCTTTTAACGCAGAACAATTTCAAGACCCTGCATCCAAACTTGAAAACATTGCAACTAACTGCCTGGAAAATTCCTTAAAACCAAACCAAACTGTTTTATCTCAGAGGGTGAAGGACATTATCCTGGAGGCTCGCAGACCTTCCACAAGGAAGACATACTCAGCTAAATGGAAGAGATTCCTCATTTGGAGCACATCAAAGGGCACAGATGTCTCAGTGGCAAACCTAGCACACATCCTAGAGTACTTAGCAGAATTGTTCCACAATGGCCTGTCTTACTCCTCCATTAAGATTCATGCTTCAGCAATTTCAGCAGAATACAATATGGATCCACCTATCTTCTCTCACCCTCTGCTCAGACAATTTTTGAGAGGGATCAAAAATGTTAAACCTCCAAGGAGACCCCCTCTACCTGCATGGGATCTCAATTTTGTGCTGGAAAAATTGACACTACCTCCTTTTGAACCAGCAGCATCAGCAGACCTACAGTTTCTGTCTTGGAAAACTGCTTTTCTTCTGGCAATCACTTCAGCAAGAAGAGTATCCGAGTTACAGGCATTAATGGCAGTGCAGCCTTTTCTTATTTTCCACCAGGATAGTGTGTCACTGAGAACCAATCCTACTTCCATGCCAAAGGTGGTATCCAGGGTATCCTTGAACCAAGCTATTCATTTGCCTACTTTCTTCCCTAACCCACAGAACAAATGAGAGAAACTTTTGCACACCTTGGATATACACAGACAGCTACGCTACTATCTGGACAGAACTAAAACCAACAGAAAAACTGACCAACTTTTTGTAGCATATGCAACTGGGGGTGCAAGGAAGAGCAATTTCCAAACAGACAATTTCAAAATGGATAGGAAATTGCATTCGTTTTGCTACTTCTTTCATGGAAAGACAGCTCCTGAAAATATCAGGCCTCATTCCACAAGGTCCACAGCCACCACTACAGCTTTTCTACGAGGGGTGGCTACCAAGGACATTTTAGAAGCTGCTACTTGGAGCTCCGTGCATACATTTGCCAAGCATTACAATCTACCTTTATACTCCAGATCCCGAGCAGGGTTTGCAACTGCAGTTCTGCAGGGGATTTTAACTACACCATCCTTCTCTTAGTACCTCCTCCCCCAGTTTGGCTATGGTATTCTACCCATATGTTATGACTGCAGATGCATCCTTAAAGGACATAGTACAGTTTTGTACCTACCATAAATGTAGATGTCCGATAGGTATGCATCTGCAGTCGGGATTACCCACCCTCCTTCCCCTCTGTGATTTTCCCAGGGTGCTTACCCCTCTTTCAGCTAACTGGGGGAATCTATTATGGTGTATTTGTTTGTTTGTATATATATATATATATATATATATATATATATATATATATATATATATATATACCTGTATATAACTTGCTACTGTTTGAAACTTTTCAGCATTATCCAAATTTAGCCTTCCTAGAGGGCACCTGGCATCTGGGGCAAGAAACACTGAGGAAAATGACGTCGGCTGATGCCTTTATACCCCAGAAGCTCTGACGTCAGGGAAAGTGCGACATCAGCCGAGGCCAGACCCAGACTTTGGAATCCAGCCGACCGAAGGGCTGCCTGAGGCAGGACAACCCATATGTTTTGACTGCAGATGCATACCTATCGGACATCTACATTTATGGTAGGTACAAAACTGTACTTTTGTTCAGTTACCCCTAATAGGGGTTTATATATGAAGTCCCATTCACTAATAACTTGGTCCCTTACACGGGTTAAAAAATCAAGTGGGTAATCCCTGACAAGGAACATGTCCAAAACCTGTTGTGTTTCATCTTCCACGAAACTAAATTTGGAACACATTCTGACCACCCTGACCATCTGGCCCTTCACAATATTTCTTTTCATAAACAAGGGGTGGTTACTAGTAAATTCCAGGTAGTCATTGGAAAAAGTGGGTTTCCTAAAAACCCGAGATTGGAACCTTTTAGAATGAGGGTCCTTGATTAACTTCACATCTAAAAAATTGATCTGTTTATCATTACTGGTGCCAGTAAATTTAAAATATTCACAGGATCCATTTAAATACTCAAGAAATTTATCATAAGACCCCTCATTTTTCCATAAAATAAATAAATCATCTAAAAATCTTAAATAAAGGCACCAGTCACCTTTATAACTAGTGTTAAAAATATACAGTAACATATTCAAGGATTTTCCTAGTGCCAAAGAAAGAAAATGTTTACAGACCAGTTCTGGGTCTTTTCTTTTTTTTTTTTTTTTGTCTCTTCACAACATTTTTATTTTTATTGTAGTTATTTTACATTTGTTTACCAAAGAAGTTTGTTTACATAAAAGAATAAAAAAAACCGACAAAAAACACTACTACACTACCCCCCCTAAAACACACCCATATAATCCCAAAAAATTCTGGCATACTATAAACAGTATCCTACATCCAGAAAATTCATCCATCCCTCACCCAAACCTCTCACTCTCTCCTCTCAAAACTGTTACTAACTTCAACACATACTTTATCAAGTCCATTAGCAAAAGGTATGTGCCACTCCAAGCCCAGCATAACCCCACCTGCCTCCCCCCCCCAAATCACCCTAACCCCACACCCACCTTCAACCTACAAACAGTCTCTACCACTTACATAAAATCACTGCTGCTTAAGCTCAAACCTTGCTTTCCCTCCATAGATGGTCTCCCTCCACTCTTTCTTCACCTAGCTGCTAGCTCCATTGGCCTACCCGTATCTATCGTCATAAACAGATCCATCAATGAAGCAACAGTCCCAGTCATCTGAAAGAAATTTTACACTATACCCATTCACAAAGGAGGTAACTCCACTGAACTAACTAATTATAGGCCTATTGCAATACTGTTTCCCCTATCCAAGATCTTTGAAAAATGTGTACATAAACAGATTCTCCAGCACCTCACCAAAGCCAACTTACTCACCCCCACACAACACGGTTTCCGACCTGGACGTAGCACCTTCACAGCAATCATCTCATTCATAAATAGCATTACTCAAGCTAGGGAACAAAATAAACTAGTATCTTGTCTTTTTCTTGACCTATCAAAAGCATTTGATACTGTCCACCATCCACTAATCTTAGAGAAACTCTCCCACCTAAAACCTTTCCCCTGCCACTATCACCTGGTTTTCTAGCTACCTTTGTAACCACTCCCAATCCGTCAGATGGGATTCAGCCATCTCCCCAGAACTTCCAATACTTATGGGAGTTCCCCAAGGCTCAATCCTAGGTCCACTGCTTTTCAACATTTTTACCAATCAACTAGCCAGCTCTACCCCACACACTTCCCTAATGCAATACGCTGATGACTCCACTGTCATCATCATTGCAGACACACTACCCATACTCCAGTCTAAGACTCAAGAATCCTTCCTATCTGTCGAGACCTGGCTCAACCAAAATCACCTAATCCTAAACCCAAAAAAGACCAAACTTCTTCTCTTTCTACCAAAGACCATGACACAGTTGAAGCAAAATGTCTCAATCTCCTCCCATAACAACACACCTATCATGGTGGACAATCACACTAAACTACTTGGTGTCATCATTGACGACCAACTAAAATTCGACCTGCATATACTAAATAACATCAAGAAAACCCACCAAAAACTAGGCCTCCTTTACAGAAATAAAACCTTTCTCTCCTCTCATGCAAAAATTACTCTATCACACGCCTACCTTCTTCCAACCCTGCTCTATGGCTCTCAGATTCTCACCAACCTGCAGACCTCCCTTATGGCTAAACTCGATTCCACCTTTAACAAAGTAGCAAAATTTACTGCTGAACTTCCTTGCTCCTCTCACCACTGTCTTGCTTTACAAAAACTTAAATGGTTAGAGCTCCCTCACACCCTTACTCTCTCCCAGCTCCAGATAATCCATTCCATTCTCTACCAGCCCACTTTCTGCCCTGCCTTATCACCCATCATCTCAACATACACCCCAACCAGGACACTCCAGAGCTCTGGCCAACACCTACTGACCACAACCAAACCCAGACTCAACATTGGCAAGAACCTATATAGCTATTACCTGGCCAAACACTGGAATAAACTCCCACTGGACATACAAAACACTTCTTCCAAACCCCTATTCAAAAAGTCAGCGAAAAATCACCTTAGCTCAAATAAACTTTGCCTTTGTTACCAGCCCCCTGACTAACCCACCTTTCTAGACCTATCTCCCACTTCTTTCTCTCCAGCCCTACTACACCTTCCTTACTCCCGCTCAGTTCTTTCTGTCTGATCCAACTCTACCTTTGTAACTCCCCCTCCCTTCTCCCCCTCCCTTTTCCTACTCCGTAGAATATTCCACATACTTATGCTGCACTCTTATCCCTCTTTTCTTTACTGCTACCCTAACACTACCCACTGTTTTCCTTCTACTTTCATTTTCAGTCTCTCCTAGTCTACCTACCTGAACAAAGATATTTAGCCATCAGTGTAGGTTAACTGTGATCTGTTTTGAAACTGCATACTCACTGTACAGATTTCCAAAGGATGTTAACTGTTACCAGTATTGTTATTGTATACTTGCTGTCCATTGTTAAATACTCTTCTTCATGTACTATAAACAATTTTTCTCTTTTTTGTAAACTGTACATATTTTTGTAATCATGGAGCTTTTTCCCTAGATCTCCACTGAAAAAAGGCCTTAGCCCAGATGGACTAACCCAGTCAACAAATGTCAAATAAATTATAAATAAATAAATGTTGCCTCTTCTTCCTCTTTCAAGTTTCCTAATAAGACTAGATTCAAAAGATGTAATCTCCAGAATTATCGTAATTGTAACGAAGCAACCAAGTTCCACAGGGACTCTGTTCCTCACCAGAGGTAAACCCCTCATTGGTAAGATCAGACCATAAACAAATTTCCCTGGACATCCATATCCCGTCCCCACCCCCAGCCAAGGAAATCACTGTAAAGAATTTCTCAAAAGCCAACTTTGCACTTCTCAAGACTGAGATGGAATCCTTCAAAGCCCCTGGGCCAGAGGATAATACAGCCCAATCCCCAAAATCCTTTACAAATGCATTCTATGAGCACCTGCAGGAATGCATGGATCGTGCTATCCCAAATAAAACCAAGACTCACTCCTCCAAAAACAAGAGACCGGTCTGGTGGACCCCGGCCATAAATAAGCTATACAACAGAAGGAGGAAGCTACTACATGACAGAGCAAAATCCCAAAAAGGGAAGGCATCTCTGATCAGTATTAGCAAGAAACTTCATTCTCTCATAAAATCATCAAAGGCCAGTTTCGAAAGAAAAATTGCCCTAGACACTAAAGATAGTCACAAGGCCTTCTTTAGTTATGTCAGGAACATGGGCGGAAACTCCCAGATATGCTCTGAATTGTTGCATAATGGTACAAAATATACTGAACCTACAGACATAGCCAACATCCTGGCAGACAGATTCAGCGCAAACTTCTCCCCCCCCTTCCCCCCAAAGGAGCAAATGCCTATCCCAACTGAATGTAACCTCCCTGACATCACAGATGCCCTCTCTAAAGCAAAAGACACAGCATCTATGGGACCAGACGGTATCCCAGGCTGCGTCTTACACGAGCTCCAAGAAGAACTGAACCCTCACATTGTCACTGTTCAAACTTAGCCTCACTACAGGATATGTACCCAAAGAATGGCGTACAGCTGCAGTGGTCCCACTCCACAAAGGTGCTGCCACAACGGACCCCGGAAACTATCGCCCCATAAGCCTGACTAGTCTGGTCTGTAAAGCTATGGAGCGTATTATCATGGAACTCATAAACAAAGACATTGGGAACCTCCAGACACTGGACCCTACCCAATTCGGCTTTGTTAAGGGCAGATCTTGCCTCTTAAAACTAGTTGATTTCTTTGAAACAGTTACCAAAGCCATAGATGAAGGCAAGGTAGTCCACACAGCCTACCTGGACCTCGCAAAAGCCTTCGACACAATAGCCCACTCTGGCATCATAAATAAGCTTACCAGCTTAAATATCAACCCCTATATCACAAGATGGGTTGCAAACTGGCTCAGAGATAGAACCCACATGGTCAGAATCGCAAGTGCTATGTCCGAATCCAAACCAGTTACAAGTGGCGTCCCACAGGGCTCAGTTCTGGGACCTCTCTTGTTCGGTATATACTTCTCTGAGGTTCAGGCTAACACGGGGGGATTATGGCTGACAAAGTTCGCAGATGACTGCAAACTGAGGGCCATAATCGAATCTCCCGCTGACACAAGCATCTTCCAAAAGGGTCTCACAGAGACGGATGCTTGGTGCCAGAGCCACGGCCTCAAGCTAAATGCTAAAAAGTGCATAGTCATCCCCTTTGGGAAAAACAAGGTGCCCACAAATTACCACATAGGTGGTAATCCATTAAGTACAGAAGAAGTAATTAGAGATTTGGGGACCAACGTAGATAGTAATCTCTCCTTTGATAATCACGTTGCCAAAGTGGTTAGAAAGACCTTCTATATAGCCCACCTTATCACAAAAGGGTTTGCATCTAGATCAAGAGAGGTCATTGTGCCCCTCTACTCGTCACTCATCAGGCCCATAATTGAGTACAATGCCCCTTTAGGGATGTACCTTACCCGACACCTGCAGCAACTGGAAAGACCCCAAAAGTACCTCACCAAGAGGATCATGGGCTACAAACAGATGTCCTATGCAGCTCGACTAAAGAAACTCCAGCTCTACTCATTTGCTTACCGCCTACTCAGAGGCGATCTATGCCTGACGTACAAAGCCATGTCAAACCCAGAATTAATGGACATGCTCCACCTCAAAAAATCCAAGTCCCTTAGAGCTACACGATCCAGGGACCTAAACCTCAGCATAAAAATAAATAGGACATGCTGGAGGGACAGATTCATTTCCCAGAGGCTCCCCTCACTCTGGAATAGAATCCCAATTCATATAATCTGGACGCGTGGATGGAAGATCGCAAATTCACCCCTGGGATCTCTTCTGTGTCCCTGCTAGACAGAGGCACAGTAAACTAATCTTAAAAGGGTACCTTCTGTGACATACTTTAAAGAGGCACAGTAGGCTAATCTAATAGGGAGGCGGAAGCCAAATACACTCTGGCTAGGCTTATAAATGCCCTAGGGCAGATAGACTAGTATCTACCTATGAACCTATTTATTGTCTCAAAACATCCAGTAAGTGCTTTCGCTTAAAAGCTTCTTCAGACTGACAAACATACCATTCGGTCCAAGTTCTTATATAAAGAAATTCAAAAACACTGAAGCCAATCATAGAGGATTACTAATTAAAAAACTTTTAAAGGTATACATATAGCAAGTGCATATATGCATGGAAAAATATTAACTCATAAGAACTCAAAACATACATTCTAACAACTAAAAACATGCAGAAAATCAATATGCACAAAATATATATATATATATATATATATATATATATATATATATATATATATATACAAATAAAAACATAATATATAGATATATAAGTACTTCCCTACCTATCTGAGTTATTTTGACTATTTGGGTATTCTACGTTTTTTAAGTAAGGGTTTTATTGTTGCCCTTTCATTCAAGCCATGACCCCTATCCGCCCTAAGTATAATAATCCAATTATTTTCTCTGTATTCGGTGTGATTCTTGATATCCCCTTCTCTTATGTTAGGGGAAATCAACTCAATAACTCTAAACCTAAAATGATGTTCATCACCATAGCGAGATATATGTTTCGCTAAAGCATTATGGTTTGATTGCTTCCTAATATGATAAATATGTTCGCAAACTCTATCTCTAAGAATCCTATTAGTTTTGCCAACATAAAAGGATTGACAAACCTGGCATACAGCTAAGTACACAAGGTTTGAACCTTTACAAGTAGCTCCTACATAAAAACTAAAGTCCTTCTTTAAATCAGGATGATAAAATCTATCACTAGTATCAATATAAGAACAAAAATTACATGTTCCACAGGGTTGTGTAGACCCTCCTTTATCAGTGACTTGATGGTTACCCTGTTTATGACATAATAGCCTCTTCAAATTCTTTCTATTTTGTATGTAAATCTTGGTTGTTCACCAACTATTTGGCTAATATCACTATCAACCTGAGGTATGGACCAATATTTTCCAAAAATTTCTACTAACTCTATTATCCAGAGTATAAAATAATGGAACCTTAAGGGAAGTGAATGTCCCCTTACCAGTACTACGAATATCTTCCTTTTGTGGACCAAAATATGGTGCAGCTATATCATATCATCCAACAGAACCTGACCATTTTGTTCATTTTGTTCACATAATACACTATTGGCATCATTAATAAAAGCATTGCCATTATCATTAGGAGCATGAGTTTTAACTGAACCATTCACACTACTACACACATTCATTGATCTAACAGTTTCATTTGTCCCTTCTTTAGTCATAAGACCTTGTCGGTTTACAGTCTCTAAACTTTGTCCATGTCTGGGCCACATAAAGACGTGGACCAGTCTAGTGTTATTTGTGTCCCTCATTATTTTAATTTTCTTTTGTTGCAATAATTTACATTCAAACGCCGTTACACCATCAAGCTGACTCTCAAAAAGAGGGTTAACGATTCTTTCAGCAAAGTTATTAAAAATAAATTCTTGTTGTTTTTTAATGGTAACAATAAGTTTATCCTCTTCAGGACGAAAGAAGTCGACAAGTAACTGCATATACTTGCCGCTTACCTCAAGATTAAGTTGTTGCCAGCGTGCTAATAAGTCCGGGTATTGTGTCCCTTGGGTGGGCATGTTGAAAACCCGCAAACCACGGGGTATGATCCTTTTCTCCAAGCAATACTGAAAATGATGTCTCTGTGCCTGGAGATTTTATGTAGGAGCTACTTGTAAAGGTTCAAACCTTGTGTACTTAGCTGTATGCCAGGTTTGTCAATCCTTTTATGTTGGCAAAACTAATAGGATCCTTAGAGATAGAGTTCGCGAACATATTTATCATATTAGGAAGCAATCAAACCATAATGCTTTAGCGAAACATATATCTCACTATAGTGATGAACATCATTTTAGGTTTAGAGTTATTGAGTTGATTTCCCCTAACATAAGAGAAGGGGATATCAAGAATCACACCGAATACAGAGAAAATAATTGGATTATTATACTTAGGGTGGATAGGGGTCATGGCTTGAATGAAAGGGCAACAATAAAACCCTTACTTAAAAAACGCAGAATACCCAAATAGTCAAAATAACTCAGATAAGTAAGGAAGTACTTATATATCTATATATTATGTTTTTATTTGTATATGTATATATATATATATATATATATATATATATACATATATATATATATATATTGTACATATTGATTTTCTGTATGTTTTTAGTTGTTAGGATGTATGTTTTGAGTTCTTATGAGTTAATATTTTTCCATGCACATATGCACTTGCTATATGTATACCTTTAAAAGTTTTTTAATTAGTAATCCTCTATGATTGGCTTCAGTGTTTTTGAATTTCTTTATATAAGAACTTGGACCGAATGGTATGTTTGTCAGTCTGAAGAAGCTTTTAAGCGAAAGCGCTTACTGGATGTTTTGAGACAATAAACAACTTATGGTTTTAATTCTTTGTGGAACTTGGTTGCTTCGTTACAATTACGATAATTCTGGAGATTACCTGTTTTTTCTGTAACGGAGCGTTTGTCTTGTGGGTGTGTTGCTGTGCTTTTTTAATTTATTTTCTATTTATTTTTCTTGCAACAACCCACGGGAGCAAGGACTTGGAAGAGAGTGCAATAATTGAACTGGATTATAACCCAGAGAAGGGAGATGGCGTGAGGAACGCGTTGAACAAAAGATTTA
Source organism: Protopterus annectens (assembly GCF_019279795.1). NCBI lineage: Eukaryota > Metazoa > Chordata > Ceratodontiformes > Protopteridae > Protopterus > Protopterus annectens. The sequence continues at coordinate 795,554,925 of NC_056733.1, read as the reverse complement.
CGCAGTACCTTTTACATACTAAGAGTATTGCCTGGCAGTTTGATTTGAGCACGACGGATGACGATACTAATAATGTGACTGGTGACTCCGAGCGACTGCAACAAGCGATGGATGCGTTGGAAAGGGATTTCCTTAAATTAAAAAGACTCCAGGCACAGACCCATCATTTTCAGTATTGCCTGGAGAAAAGAATCATACCCCGTGGTTTGCGGGTTTTCAACATGCCCACCCAAGGGACACAATACCCGGACTTATTAGCACTCTGGCAACAACTTAATCTTGAGGTAAGCGGCAAGTACATGCAGTTACTTGTCGGCTTCTTTCGTCCTGAAGAGGATAAACTTATTGTTACCATTAAAAAACCACAAGAATTTATTTTTAATAACTTTGCTGAAAGAATCGTTAACCCTCTTTTTGAGAGTCTGCTTGATGGTGTAGCGGTGTTTGAACATAAATTATTGCAACAAAAGAAAATTAAAATAATGAGGGACACAAATGACTTTAGACTGGGCCATGGACAAAGTTTAGAGACTGTAAACGAACAAGGTCTTACAACTAATGAAGGGACAAATGAAACTGTTAGATCTATGAATGTGCGTAGTAGTGTGAATGGTTCAGTTAAAATTCATGTTCCTAATGATAATGCCAATGCTTTTATTAATTATGCCAATAGTGTATTATATGAACAAAATGGTCAGGTTCTGTTGGATGATAATAATGAAAATATTGTTTTAGTGAGAACAGAGAATACTCCTTTTAATGGTACTCCTGATAGTGATCATAGTACTAATTTACAAGATACACAGACACAACATGGTCTGAATTTATATCCAAATGTAGTTGTTAGAAATGGTGCTTCTACTTCTTATTCATCTGAACAAGTGGTTCGACCAAAAATAATTGTGAACCATCCCCTGGTCCAACGCACTAGTTCTAATTTCCGCACAAGTGGAGATATCCCTTTTCTTCTACCTGTTCGGGTAGACAAGGCAGGGAGACAGACTCGGTCAGTGAGTCGGGGGCAGCAAAAATGCAAACACTCAGGCAAATAGAATCCCAACCAGACACTAAATAAGATGTGGGCGAATGTAGCAGCTCGTTAGTCATTAACATCTCCACATATAGGCTTTCCTTTGATGAGGAACAGGTTTTGTCAAAGGGTTTAAGTTTTATTCCTACATGCAAAAGCAGAATGACAGATACAATTTTGGATTTAAAAGTTTTCTGTCGGAATATCATGCTTCGGCTATTATATGGGGATAATGATAAACAAGGCGAACAGATGAAAACATGTCCTTCTTTCTCCTTTAAGCGCATGAGTAACTTTGTGCCTATGAATCATCCCCTAGTGGATGCTTATTTAAAACTTACTGAGGAGGTATTTCTTAAATATTATGACAATACTGGTTTTAAAACGCATAGGGATGTCAAGAAAAGGTATAACTTAAATTACAAAGATAATATAGCATTGAAACCATTACAGAATAATGATTTAATAACAATCAAACCTGCTGACAAAGGCGGCCCAATTGTGGTTATGGACACTTCTCATTACGTTAGTTCTATGAGAAACTTATTAAGTGATGATAATTTTTATGTTAAAACAACGGCCAATTAAGTTCATAGGATAATTAATTCTGTATTTAATACTTCGTGATGTACATGAAGGAGGTCTGATTAGTAAGGAAACATTTGACTATCTTTGTGTTTCCAATCCACTCATCCCATTAATACAGGGACTTCCAAAGATACATAAAAATCCGTCTGACCCACCAATGAGACCAATAGTGGCTGGAGGAGGTTGGGTCACTGAGCCCCTCTCTGTCTATGTGGAGACGTACCTTAGATCTATCATTAATTTAAATACCTCTGTCCTGAGAGATTCTAAACAATTTCTAATTGATTTATATGATTGTCTTAGAAACATATCTGATTTAGAAGATGTACTTTTTGTTACACTTGATGTACAATCACTCTTTACAGTGATACCAAATGACCTGGGTATACAATATATTAATGAATATCTTACACAACATAGTAACTTTTCACCTATTCAAATAGATTTGGTAACATATTTTTTGGAGCAAGTCTTGGAGAATAATGTTTTTACTTTTAATGATGAGTTATATATACAACACCATAGGGTTGCAATGGGCACCCCGTGTGCGAACAGCTATGCGAATATGTTCCTTGCTCTTTGGGAAGAAACCATACTTAGCAGAAATAAAGAATTTCAGACACATGTATTGTTCTATCGACGTTTTGTCGATGACCTCTTTTTATTATGGAGAGGTAGTGTGGAAGAATTATTAGCCTTTCATAATACACTTAATAATATGGTTGATTGCTTAAAATTTACAATGAATTGGTCCTATTCGAGGATAGAATATTTGGACCTATATGTTGAAAAGTTGGCAAATGGTTTAATTAATACAGGAGTGTATCGAAAAACATGTTATAGGAACTCACTTCTTATGAGATCAAGTATGCACCCAGGATATATATTTAAAAATTTGATCAGAGTTCAAGGCCTCAGAGTATCTGGTTAAGTGTCCTGGACAATTGTTTTAATGATGAACTTGATTGCTTAAGAGACAGACTTCTGTCAAGAGGCTATACTACACACGAGATTTTAAATAACCTATCAGATATTCAAACTCTACGCAGAGATATAGCTGCACCGTATTTTGGTCCACAAAAGGAAGATATTCGTAGTACTGGTAAGGGGACATTTACTTCCCTTAAGGTTCCATTATTTTATACTCTGGATAATAGTTAGTAGAAATTTTTGGAAAATATTGGTCCATACTTCAGGTTGATAGTGATATTAGCCAAATAGTTGGTGAACAACCAAGATTTACATACAAAAACAGAAAGAATTTGAAGAGGCTATTATGTCATAAACAGGGTAACCATCAAGTCACTGATAAAGGAGTGTCTACACGACCCTGTGGAATATGTAATTTTTGTTCTTATATTGATACTAGTGATAGATTTTATCATCCTGATTTAAAGAAGGACTTTAGTTCTTATGTAGGAGCTACTTGTAAAAGTTCAAACCTTGTGTACTTAGCTGTATGCCAGGTTTGTCAATCCTTTTATGTTGGCAAGGTTTGTCAATCCTTTTATGTTGGCAAAACTAATAGGATCCTTAGAGATAGAGTTCGCGAACATATTTATCATATTAGGAAGCAATCAAACCATAATGCTTTAGCAAAACATATATCTCGCTATGGTAATGAACATCATTTTAGGTTTAGAGTTATTGAGTTGATTTCCCCTAACATAAGAGAAGGGGATATCAAGAATTACACCGAATACAGAGAAAATAATTGGATTATTATACTTAGGGCGGATAGGGGTCATGGCCTGAATGAAAGGGCAACAGTAAAACCCTTACTTAAAAAACGTAGAATACCCAAATAGTCAAAATAACTCAGATAGGTAGGGAAGTACTTATATATATCTATATATTATGTTTTTATTTGTGTATATATATATATATATATATATATATATATATATATTTTGTGCATATTGATTTTCTGTATGTTTTTAGTTGTTAGGATGTATGTTTTGAGTTCTTATGAGTTAATATTTTTCCATGCACATATGCACTTGCTATATGTATACCTTTAAAAGTTTTTTAATTAGTAATCCACTATGATTGGCTTCAGTGTTTTTGAATTTCTTTATATAAGAACTTGGACCGAATGGTATGTTTGTCAGTCTGAAGAAGCTTTTAAGCGAAAGCGCTTACTGGATGTTTTGAGACAATAAATAACTTATGGTTTTAATTCTTTGTGGAACTTGGTTGCTTTGTTACAATTACGATAATTCTGGCGATTACCTGTTTTTTCTGTAACGGAGCATTTGTCTTGTGGGTGTGTTGCTGTGCTTTCTTCATTTAGATTCAAAAGATGCTTATCACATCCCTATTCATCCGAACTTCAGACATTTCTTAAGGTTTTGTGTGTGTGGATCCCATTATCTGTTCACTGCCTTAACCCTTTGGACTACCTACTTTGCCAAGAGTGATCAGAAGGTGCCTGACTCCAATTATTGCTCATTACATGCTACAGGGGGTGTATACATTTTCCATATTGAGATGATTTGCTTTTCTTTGCAGATTTTTCAGGGTGTTAGGAATATTTTCCTTTGGTGAGGATTTCTTGCTCAAACTGGGATTAAAACAGAACATTCCAACAGTCTTTCTTGACTCCATCACATAGGATTGTGTTCGTGGGATGTCAACTAGGCCCCTCAGTTCAAAGAACTTTTGTTCCACAGGAAAACCTAGACAGTTATCTAACTCTGTTTATAAGGTTTTCCATGCAGACTCAGGGCACCACAAGGGAATACCTCAGGACTTTTGGTCTAATGGCATATATGATTCTCATGATACTCTTGGCAAGACTCGCATAAGAAGGATACAATAGCATCTGAAATGTCTTTGGCTCCAGCATCAGTCCCATTTATCTTTTCAGTTCCTAGTGCTGGGGTTTGTCAGGAATGATATGTTTTGATGGAGGCAACAGATATACTTAAATCCAGGACCCCCCCCCTTTTTTGGACAGGAATGTTCTGGTATCCCTTTCCACTAATATCTAGGGTATATCTGAAGATTCAGGATTAATCCCACAAGATCATTGTGGTTATTCCTTTCTGGCCCAGGCAGTCATGGGCTTTCTTTCTTTTGGAAGTGACCAGGGTCAGTTACCACAAGCTTCCTCACAGACTGGATCTAGTCACACAAGACCAATGGTGTTTGATATATCTAGACTTCAATCATCTTCATTTACATGCCTGGATGGTAAGAGTTTAATTCCTTTTGGGCACCTGTTTTCTGAGAGTGTGCAGCAGATAATGCATGCAAGGAAAGCTGCTACTAGAAAATCATGTATAAGCAAATGGAAGAGGTTTGCTAGTTGGTGCCAACAAAATAACCAGCACCCATTCATGGCTAGTTCTCTGGTTTAGAATGTTTGTGTGAGTTACTATCCTATTGCCTTTCTTATTTCTTTATCAAAGCTCATGTATCAGCCATTTTACCATGTGTTCCCGTAGATCCTCCTCTTTCAATGCAGTCTGATACAAAAATGCCTTTGAAAGGGGAGTTGTATAAGAGGCCTGCAAGAAAACATGTTTCCCCTCTTTGGTATCATTATTTTGTGTTTGAGAAGCTAGCACTTGCTCCATTTGAACCAGCTAATCTGGCTGACTTGAGGTTCTTAACATGGGCGACAGTTTTACTGATTGCTCTGAAGTGTCTGAGTTGCAAACTTTTGTGGTGAGTCAGCTATGTCTCATTTTCCAGAAGGACAGGGTTTCTTTGTGAATTAATCCTTCTTTTATGCCTGAAATGGTATCTGAGGTTTATTTTAAGCCAAACTGTACATCTCCCTTTTTTCTATCCTGAACCTAAAAATGAAGAAGGGAAGGATACCACAGACAACCTGGGTACTATCTTGGCAGAGCTAAATATTTCAAATCTTGAATCAGTTGTTCATTCTTTTGAAGCTGAGAAGAAGGGACAGCCAGTGTTAAAACAGACTATTTCGAAATGGTTGTCTAAGGTTATTACCTTTTGTTATGCTCACCATAAGAAATTTATTCCAAGCAGGTTTCAAAGCGTAGTCTATCAGGGCCTTTTTTTCATCTATGGCTTTTTGGAAAGGGCTGAATTGTGGAAGTATTCTAGAAACTGCTACTTGGTCCTCTGTACATACTTTTACAAAGCACTGTAAGCTTGAATCTGATGTTGTTAATCTTCTTCTCATTCACCACTGATGGGTTCCTCGGAACCGTGTCAGCCTAATGCCAAGCTCGCATACACCAAAAACTCTCTAGCTAAGATGCTACCCATAATGCCCTTCTCCCTGTTATCTCAGATCTTGTTTGCCGCATAGCCATATAGCCGCATTTTGCCGAGCTCTCAAGCTAATTGATATTTTCTTGAAAATATTTGATTTTTATCATACTGTAAGTCTTTTTTCTAAAAGTAAACCTTTCTAACTTAGTCGTTTAGTGTTATTTGCTAAAAATATTTCTTACCTTCTCATTTTTGCTCCCCTTTGGTTAATTCTTCTTACCATCATTGGTACGCCCTCTCCTTACCCTTGTGGTATTCTTCATACCATTGTTGGTATCTTCTTTCTCTTTCTTGACTTCCTTTTTCTTATATAATGTCTGAGAAGAAAAGATCTTTGGAGTTTAAGCATTGCACTTCCTGCAATGGTAAACTCCCCACAGCGACTCTCATGATGACTGGGTTTTAATGCCTGGGGGGTTCCTCATCTTTCTGTTCAACCTCCTTGTCAGATCTGTCAAAGTTTTAGTCAGCGGACGCTGAACGAACCAAAGAATAAGCTGATCTTGAAAGGCCTTCTTCTCCATTTTCGGAGGCCCTTTCTGCGTCGGAAGTCTCAATCCCCCCAATAAAGGACAAGAAATTACCACACTATGATCCCTCTTCACCCTCTGGTGACAGAGGTAAAATGTCCAATCATAAGGCCCACAGAGTTTCTTCGGAACATAAAGTGTCTCTTTCGGCTCCAAAAGTTGCTGTTCCGAGCCCTGTTCCGACTACAACCACGACCAGTGCCTCGATGTCAGTGCCTCCTTAAGGTCGGACTCCTCCAGCTTCGGCACCATCCTTATCTGCAACTACTACCTTTTCCTGTGGAACCATTATCATCAACTTTGGGTGCCCTTTCGGCACCAAGCCCTTCTCTGCTCCGACACCTTTGATCCCCTTGTTGCCTGTCTCCAAATTAGAGACTTCGGTGACGTTAGTTCAAACACCACGGACCCGATACTCTTCCTCCTTGGATCCATTCTTGGGTCAAGCATATAGCCCTTTTTTAGAGTAACCCGACTCTCCTTCAGGAATATCTACTAGGTCCACTAAGAGCCTTTCTGAACTGGATGTGGTGCGCCTGTTGGATCAGCTGTTAATAGCTAGAGGGATAACCCACTCTTATGAAGACTCATACCCCATTGGGACTTGGGTCGATATCTCCTAGGACTCCAACGTACACTCCTCCTTTGGACCAGCCAGTTCTGAAGCCCACTGCTCCGATGTCCTTTGTGGAGCCCCATCTCTCGGCACCGACAGTATCTACTACTCAGGCTTTGAGGACTGCCCTTTGGTTCTCGGTTCTGACAGAACCGTCCCTTCCTCAGTGTCATGGTTAGAATGCAGAGTCCTCAATTCAGAGCACAGTTCCAAGCAGCATTTTGTCAGTTTCGTCCTCAGTTCCAGGAATACCTCCTGCTCCAATCCTGCTTGAGGCTCCATCTCTGGGAGCGGGGCAGATGGAGTGGGGTGTGATCCCGGTTCTAAGGTCATCTTTCTTGGTTCCGGGCTCCCACTCCTCTTCAGGCAGACCTGCTTTACAGATGATGGAGAGGGTACTTGCTTCAGGAAGCACTCACCCAACGTCAGAACTTCACCTTGCTCCCTCTCAGCCACAGCTACCACAAGCCACCTCCCCAGGAGTAGAAGCCTCTGGAAACCCCAGTTCAGGGTACCCATTCTTCTGAGTCTTCCTCAGAGATCCCCACTGAGGAACCCCCTTGGAAGAAAGCAGGCAAGAGGAAGCAAATTGACTCTCCTGAAGAGTCCTTGACAGAAGACACGGACTATGATGGTGGTGAGGGGTCCCCACAGTCACCCCCGGATGATGTCTCTTTTGGAGACATCCTAGAAATATTAAAACAGAGGGGTGGCTGGAAGCCCTCCAACCCCTCCTCAGAGGAATCCATGTTCCTGCAGGCTTTCCGCTCTCGACCTTCTACTTCTTGGGTGACCCCACCTGACGATGAGATGGTCCAGCTTGTCTTGCAGCATGCTTGGCAGAACCCTGTATTGAGGCGATTCCCCAGAGACCTGATAAGATTTTGTCTCCCCCGGAAGAACACCCACATTGGTCGAAAGGTTTGTCAGTTGAAGCTATGCTGGTGGTGGCGGCCACTAAAAAGGATCTAGCAGAAGAAAGTCCTACTTTTCACCCAACCAACAGGGAGTCTCTGGCTGTGGACAGGTTAGGGAAGTGAGTCTTTGTATCAGCGACCTTTGCTTTCAAGTCCCTAAATTATTTGGCACACTTCACAAGACTCCAAAGAGACTTGATTACCAAACTCTCTGGATCCCTGGTGGGTCAAGTTTCTGATGAGGCACGGGACAGAGTTGCCTCTCAACTTGCCACCCTTGAATCTATTTCTTATTCCTCCATGATGCTGCTCTCTTATGCAACTGAAGGAGCTGCCAGAGCTGCGGGTGCAGGCATAGTCATGAGGCACCATGCTTGGATGCGCAATTGCGATCTCGCAGACCCCTTCAAGTCCTCCTTTTTAAATGCCCCAATCGAACCATCTTGCCTATCTGGTTCTAAAGTGAAGGAACCAGAGAAGTGGGAAACTATGGCACAAAAAATCCCAGGGTCCTTTCCATAACGCATGTGGTGAGGGTGCCCCCAGAGGCAGAGGGGGAAACAATGGTGGAAGAAGCCCTTTTATAGGGACAGAGGAGGTCCCCGAAATCGGGACTCCAAAGATTCGTTCTTTGGACGGTCTTACCAGTGCTTCATGAAGTGCTGCCCAATTGCTTTCCTCTGGAAGCAGTCGGGGTCGTTTTTCTCTGCACCAAGCTGCCTGGCGCTCTGTAACAACTGACCAATGGGTGCAGAGAATAATCTCCAGAGGCTATTACAGCCCTCTAATCTCCTACCTCAAAACCCCAATAAACCTTCCCGATGTTCCACCCGATCAAAGGGAAGAAGCAGCTTTAGAGATAGAAAAGCTGTATCAAAAAAGAGTCATCCAACTGGTCCCTCCAGACCAAACAGATCCAGATTTTACTCAAGATTCTTTTTTAGTGCCGAAAAAGATGGGGGACTGGAGACCCATTCTGGATCTCAGCCACTTAAACAAGTCCATTGTTCAAACTAAATTTCGCATGGTCACTATTCAGTCCATTCTTCCATTTTTAAGGGAGGATGTTTGGATGTAATTGATAGAACTCCGGGATGCGTATTACCACATCAAAATGGACAAGCACTCCAGGTGTCTTCTTCGCTTCTGGCTAGGAGCCAGTCATTACCAGTTCCGCACCCTGCTATTTGGTCTCTCGACAGCCCCCAGAGTGTTAATGAAATGTCTAGCAGTGGTGACAGCTCATCTGAAACTTCAAGGATTCCAGGTGTTTCCATATTTGGATGATTGTCTCCTCTCCGTCCTTACCAAGCGTGTTCTAACAATGGCCCTACAATACACCCTTTCTCTAGCGGACTTCCTGGGAATCACGGTGCATCGGGAGAAGTCAAATTTGATTCCCTCTCAACAATTGGAATTTATAGGGGTGGTCTTCGATACTCGATCCTGTGTGGTGTCTGTCCCACCTCACAGGCTTCAGAGGTTGAGATTACAAGTGCGATGTTCTTCATCTCACATTGCTGCAGTCCTTACATATGGGTAGTCCGCTGTCCTCGGTCGGCCCGAATACCAAAGTATTAGGCTGACGTCGGTCATGGGCGCTCAGATCTGACATCAGAGCGTCAGGGTATAAAAGCGCATGACCGACGTCATATCCTCAGTCTTTTTTGCCGCATGGTCCGATGCAGAAGCAGCGTTTGCAAGTGCCGTTCGGCGTTCTGAAATTTTCGTATTCTGAGTTTCAGACCGAAACCAAGTTGGGCTAAGTACCCGTTGGGAATATTTTGTTTTTCTTGCCTCAGTTAATTCCGGATGTCAGAAAAAGTGAATAATTGTATTTCTTGTGGGAAACAGATACCGCATAGGGATTACCATTCTCTTTGTATTCCTTGTTTGGGACCTGAGCACGACGTAGTCGGGTGTCGCTTTTGTGCTAGGTTTAATAAGCGCACCATTAAACGTAGGTTAGATTGCGCTAGGCTTGTCTTGAAGCGGTGTAATTATAATATGCCGCCGGATCCTCCGGCGCCACCGCGAAGAAGCGCAAAGACAAATCTCTAAAGTCCAGGCAGGATGATTCGTCCGTTCCGGACGCCGGTTCTTTAGAAACTACGGTGGAATCTGTGGATCCAGCCGAGGTTTCAGTTGAGTCTCAGGGGGAGGCTTTGATTTTGCAAGATGTGGCCTCTCAGGAGTCAGGTCAGGCTGAGGGGGCCTCTCAGGTTGCTGTTCTCCCTTCCTTGCCTAAGGTGGTTAGGCCTTCTCCTTCTGTCTCTAAGGCTCCTTCCAAAGGCAGGCCTGGTTTGCCTTCCACGGGTGTCAGTCCTAGTTCTGCAGGTTCTGTGCCTAAAAAACACATGCTTAAAATGGCAGAAGATTTAATTTCTTTAATCAGAGGTTCTATGCCCCCTCCTGATAAGAGGCCTAGGGTGGAGCCAGAGGTGGAAAGTTTGGAGCAGGCTTCAGATTACTCAGAGTCTTCGGCTGAAGACATTCAGGATTTTCCTCCTTATTCTGATTCAGACGCAGAGGATTCCACTCCTTCTGCTTCTCCTCCAGAGGATTTTTCTTTTTCAGAAACCCTGCATTCTATGAGGGAACATTTTAAATGGGAAGGTCAGGATTTCTCAGATTCCCGAAAGAGGCTTAGGGAATTTTTGTTTTTACCACAACATAGGCCCTTGGCTATACCTCCTGTTTTGGATGTTGTTCAAGATGTTTTCTCTGAGGCTTCCCTTAATCCAGACTCTCTGCCTCCTGCGCCAGTTAAGCCAGACAGGTATTACAGAGTACCTGAGGCTCATAAATATCTGTATAAGAGTCCAAGGGCTGACCCAGAAAACTATTAGCCAGGGACATAAGGGTGTCAGGGCTTCTGTTGTAAAGAATCCAGTTCCTATAGATAAAGATGCTAGAGCTCTGGATAGATGGGGTAAGAAAGTGTATACCTCTTCCACTTTAGCAATGAGGGCTTTGAATTGCCAGTTTCATATGTTGAAGTATCAGAATTTTCTCCTTACTCAACTAAAATCGAAAGTTGATGCTTTGGCAGAGGGCATAGAGTGTAAAGAATTACAGGATTTGGTACATGCCTCTGAACAGGTGGGTAAGCATTCTTTGCAGTGTGGTTTCGATGCTTTACAGGCTTCTTCCAGGGTGGCTGCCACTGGTTCAGTTATTCGCAGGCACGCCTGGCTTAAGGATCAGAATTTGTCAGAGCATGTTAAAACTAGAATTTTGGATGCTCCTTTACAGTCTGAAGTTTTGTTTGATTCTCCTGTGGAGTCTGTCTTGAAGAAAATGGAAGACAAGGCTAAGTCTATGCAGACTGTTAAAGATTTTTTGCAGGTGCAGCCTCCTAAGTTTAGCAGGAATTGGCCTACTAAGGGATGGGCTTATCCTTCTTCTGATTTACAGTCTAGGGGTAGATCTAGATGTGGTAGGGGCAGAGCTCAGAGTTCTTTCAGGCCTAGAACATGGAGTTCACCTGCACAATCTACAGGTGAGGGCAGGGGCCAGTCCTTTCGTAAACAGGCCCAATGACCTGCATCTTCAGCTGCCAGATTCTTCCTGTCTGGCAGCTCCTTTGGGAGGAAAGTTGGCACTCTTCAAGCAAAACTGGCTTTTAATCACCCAGGACAAATGGGTGTTGGACATTATAGACCGAGGCTACAAGTTTTATTTCCATACATTGCCTCCTTTTAAAGGCATGCCAGACGTTCCTCCTCAGCAAAGGGTAGAGGCTCACAAGCAGATTTCTTTACTTCTTCAAATGGGGGCTATACAGCACGTCCCTCTGTCAGAAGTGGGCCTAGGATTTTATTCTCGCCTGTTTCTAGTACCAAAGAAAGGAAACACTTGGAGGCCAATTTTGGATTTATCTATCCTCAACACATACCTGGACATTCCAAAATTCAAAATGTTGACGTTGCAACAACTTCTACCTCTGTTGGGCAAAGATCACTGGATGGTAACTCTGGATCTCAAAGAGGCTTATCTTCATGTTCCTATCAGGCCCAGTTGCAGGAGATACCTGCGTTTTCGGGCTGGGACTTCACATTATCAGTTCTCTGCATTGCCCTTTGGCTTATCTACTGCGTCCAGGGTGTTCACAAAGGTTCTGGCTCCAGTGATATCCTTCTTACGGTTAAGAGGAATACAAATTTATCCTTATTTGGACGATTGCCTGATTCTTGCTCAAGACAAGTACGAACTTCTTCATCATCTACAGTATGTGATGGCAGTGTTAAGGTGCCTAGGGTATTCTGTGAACGAAACAAAGTCCAGTCTAGTACCCTCTCAGGAAATGTGCTTTCTGGGTGTGAGACTGAATACAGCTTCCCAGATGGCCTTTTGACCCCGGACAAGCAAAAGAACCTTACACTTTACTTCCATCAATTGTCTCTACGGTCCAGGCTGACTGCAAGGACAGTCCTTCAAGCCTTGGGGTTCATGGCATCTTGTATTCTGGTGCTTCCCAATGCCAAACTGCATATGAGGAAGCTACAATGGTATCTCAAAATGTATGGACAACACTGCCAAGATCTGGACACTGTCATTCAAATAATACCTTGCATTCAAAAGGAATTTTTGTGGTGGGCTCAGGAATGTCACCTAAACAAGGGACTCTCTGTGACCCGACCAGAGGCGAGTCAGATTTTAACGACAGATGCCTCGGACAAGGCTTGGGGAGCACACCTCAATGGAAAATGGGTTCAAGACACGTGGCCTGCCAGACTTCAACATTTACATATCAACTTGAAGGAGATGTTAGCAGTCCAATTTGCATTGATGGCTTTCAAGGATTTACTTCACCCAGGGCAAGTGTTGATTCTAACAGACAACACAACTGTCATGTGGTACATCAACAAGCAAGGGGGAACCCATTCGTACCCTCTTTGCAGACCAGCAATGATTTTGTGGGAGACTGCTCTCAGTTTACACCTCAATCTTCAGGCGAGGTTTCTACCAGGAGCACAGAACTCCTTAGCAGATGTTTTGAGCAGACAGATAGTGGATCCCCACGAGTGGAAATTGGATCCTCATGTATTTCGAAAATTGACAGTGAGATGGGGAACTCCAGACATAGATCTGTTCGCTTCTCCACTAAATTTCCAGTTGCCAAAGTTTTGCACAAAAATGTTTCATCCCACAGCTTGGAAAGTGGATGCTCTATCATTCAGTTGGAGCAATCTTCACATCTATGCCTTTCCGCCTCTGCCTCTCCTCCCCAAGGTACTCTTGAAGGTCAGACAAGACGAGCCCTCTATGATTCTAATAGCTCCAGATTGGCCTCGACAGCACTGGTACCCTCTGCTGAGGAGATTAGTACGGGAGCCTCCATGGCCTTTGTCTTCGATTCCGCACCTTTTGTCTCAGGAGGGCAATCATTTCCTCAATGTCAGGATTCAGTCCCTGCATCTAACAGCCTGGCATATTCTGTTCTAGAACCTGGAGGGTCGCAGCTTCCACAACAAGTTTTGAATGTTATTTTGGAGGCTAGAAGGCCTAGTACAAGGAAAGTTTATGCTGATAAATGGAGGAGATTTTTAATTTGGAGCAAAACAAAGAGCTTTGATGTTTCCAGGCCTGATTTACGTGTTTCTCTTCAATATCTTACAGAATTATTAGACAAGGGTTTGTCTTTCTCCTCTATAAAAGTTCATGCTGCAGCCATTTCTGCTCACTATGACTGTGACCCTCCATTATTCTCTCATCCTTTGTTTAAGCAATTTCTTAAAGGGGCAAAGAACATAAGACCCCCGCGTAGAGCTCCTACTCCTGCCTGGGATCTCAATTTTGTGTTGGAAAAACTTACTTTACCTCCTTTTGAACCTGCAGCTACTGCTGAGTTAAAGTTTTTGTCTTGGAAGACTGCTTTTTTGTTGGCCATTACATCTGCTAGAAGGGTTTCTGAATTACAGGCTCTTATGGCAGTTGAACCCTTCCTAATTTTTCATAAGGATAGGGTATCTCTGCGTACTAATCCTACTTTTATGCCTAAAGTGGTTTCAAATGTGGCCTTGAACCAATCAATTCATTTGCCTACTTTTTATGCAGATCCCCAAAATAAAGGGGAGAAAATTTTGCACACTTTGGATATTCACAGGCAGTTGCAATATTATTTGAGCAGGACTAAAGGGTTCAGACAGTCTCAGCAGTTGTTTGTTTCTTTTGCTTTAGGTTCTCAGGGGAAACCTGTTTCAAAACAAACTATTATTTCTAAGTGGATTGGCTTTTGTATTGCTTTTTGTTATTCTCATCATGGTAAGGAGATTCCGGCTGGAATCAGGCCTCACTCCACTAGGGCTACTGCCACTTCTACAGCTTTTTTAAGGGGAGTAGCTACAAAAGATATTTTGGAAGCAGCTACTTGGAGTTCAGTGCATACTTTTTCTAAACATTACCACCTTCCTCTTTATTCCAAATCTAGGGCTGGATTTGCCACTGCAATCTTACAGGGCATTTTGGCAGCTCCCAATGCTTTATGATTTTGCCAGCCTCCCTTTACCTCTGCTTTGGGATTCTACCCATATGTAAGGACTGCAGCAATGTGAGATGAAGAACATAGTACAGTTTTGTACCTACCATAAATGTAGATGTTCAAGATCCACATTGCTGCAGTCCAATTTACCTCCCTCCTTCCCCTCTGTAGTTTGGAATGGTTGTATGGTTTGGGTGGTAGCTGTTATTTGTACATGCCTTTTGGGAAGTATTCTATTTTTGGCTATGGCCTTTCTTTTTAGGGCCTTCTGACATCTGGGGCAAGAAAAGACTGAGGATATGACGTCGGTCATGCGCTTTTATACCCTGACGCTCTGATGTCAGATCTGAGCGCCCATGACCGACGTCAGCCTAATACTTTGGTATTCGGGCCGACCGAGGACAGCGGACTACCCATATGTAAGGACTGCAGCAATGTGGATCTTCGGACATCTACATTTATGGTAGGTACAAAACTGTACTTTTGATACTCTGTCAAAAAAAGGTGTCAGCAAGGGAAGTTTAAAGGCCTTGGGGTCCATGGCTGCAGCCATTCTGATAGTTCCCCTGGCAGGGTTACACATGAGACTGTTGCAATGTCTCCTCCAGTCCCAGTGGTTCACAAATTTTCACCCTCTATATGCACAAGGGCTCATAACCAACTCCTGCAAACAAGATGATCTTTGACTGATGAGGTCAGACACAGGACTATGGTGTTGCCCTTTTCAACTCTCTCAACCCAACACCATGGTTACCACGGACACTTCCCTGATAGGGTGGGGGGGGCATTTTCAGGGAAAGACTGTCCAAAGCACGTGGTCGAGTTTAGAAGGCAACCTGCATATCAGTGTTCTGGAGTTAAGAGCGGTGCTGTTAGCATTGCAGGCACTTCATCTGCTTCTTCCCTCTGGAACAATCGCAGTTCAGTCAGACAATATGTCAGTGGTCTGGTACATCAGCAAGCAAGGAGGAACCAAGTCCTACCCCCTATGTTGAGAGGCCGTGAGAATTTGGCATTGGGTGATAGTTTCCAACCGCTTTCTGATAATGCACATCCCAGGGAGTTTCATCGTGATTGCAGGCAGGTTGAGCAGATGCATTCTCCTCCCTCACGAGTAGTCTCTCAACACAAAAGTAGCAGCAGAAATTTTCAACTGTTGAGGCCAACCCTGCTGCGACCTCTTCGCTTCCCCTACGAACAACAAATGCAACAGCTACTTTGCTCTTTTTCCCCCAAAAGGGGAGTCCCCGAGAGATGCTCTGACCCATGATTGGCCCATGGGTCTCCTTTACGCCTATCCTGCAATCCCCTTGATACCCCTATTCTTAAAGAAAGCCACTCAGTTGGGATGCAAAGTGATCCTCATTGCCCCTTTCTGGCCTCCTCAAGTGTGGTTCCCCTTTTTCTGGCCTCATCTGTTACAACCTCCATGGATTCTGGATGCTCGCCTAAACTTGATTTCTCACCCCCCAAGGGTTGACTCACCCAAAGCTGATGGCTTGGCTTCTCCACTTCCGCTAGTCGCCAGGCAAGAAACCCTTTCCACACCTGTTCGCGATATCCTTCTGGCCTCCCATAAACCATCCACCAGAAAACTTTATAGAGATAAATGGAAAAGGTTTTATTTATGGTCTAAAGAACGGATGCTGGACCCTTTCTCAACCCCTGTTTCTCTCATCCTACAGTATCTTTCTGAATTTTTTGAAAAAGGAGTTTCAGCCTGTACCATACGAGTCCATTTAACAGCAATTTCCATAATGGATTACTGGGCACTCCACTTATGTCCATTTGTCTATGCAAAACTTTCCTCAAAGGAGTGTTTCACAGCAGACCTCCAATTAGATGACCCTTGGAGGCATGGGACTTGTCTTTAGTGCTACAATCATTGTCCCAACCCCCCTTTGAGCCTGCTGCAAAATGTGATCTAAAATTTCTATCATGTAAAAATCTCTCTTTTTGGTGGCTATCACTTCAGCTAGATGAATTTCAGAATTACAGGCTTTGTGTATTAAGAGACCATACCTCATATTTCATAAAGACAGAGTATCTCTGTGTACTAACCCATCTTTTCTCCCCAAAGTGGTTTCTGATTTCACTGTTAACCAATCCATCGAGGTACCAGTGTTTTTCCCAAACTACTCCAATAAAGGAGAATACTGTCTTACTCCTTAGATGTGCATAGGCAACTATGTTTTTACCTAGACAGGTCTAAATTTATTCGCAAGACAGACCAACTTTTCATTTCCTTTTCTGGACCCAAGATAGGAAATGCTGTTTCAAAAGTCACCTTATCAAAGTGGCTAAGGGATTGCATTTCCTTTTCATATTCTTGTGCAAATAAACCTAGTCCTAACAGTATCAAAACACATTCAACTAGAGCTATAGCAACCTCTGTAGCCTTTCATTTAAGAGCCTCTATGGGCGACATTTGTTCTGCAGCTGTTTGGGCCAAACCACAGACTTTCATCAAGCATTACAAATTGGATATGGTCTCCAGGGGAAGAGCTGCCTTCAGCTCAGTGGTGCTCAGGAATGTTCTTCCATAAGGGCCACCCAGGTTTTCAAGTAGCTTGGGATTCTGTCCCATCAGTGATGAATGGGAAGAAGATTAGCAACATTAGATAAAGAAGTTATGTCTTACCATAATGTTCCATCTGAGTTGTTGTTGATCTTCCATTCATAACATCTCACCCTGCTTCCCCCGGCCAAAGGCTCCTAGTGGATCTCATGGGTCCTTGTGGTGTTTCAGGGTTTTTGCGCAGAAATGGCCTCTGTCTTTTTCTCTGTATGTCTTACGCAAACTCAATCTGAGGTAATAGGGAGAAGGGCGTTGTGGGTAGCGTCTTAGCTAGAGAATTTTTGGTGTACGTGAGCTTGGTATTAGGCTGACATGGTTCCGAGGACCTCTGAATTGAACCCATCAGTGATGAATGGAAGAAGATCAACAACAGAGATGGAACATTATGGTAAGACGCATCTTCTTTTTCATGTCTAGGTCTAGATCAAGTGTTGCTAGGACTGTTCTCTAGGGGCTGTTGGCCCCTTCTTCTTCCAGCTCCAAAATGTAGTTAGCTATAGTAATAATTTAGCCATATAGCTGTGGCTACTGCAGCAGTGATCAATATGAATGAAGAATATAGTTCATTTGTGTAAGATGAAAGTATCATAACAGTAGATGTTCAAATGATCACTGCTGCATCAGCTGCTCCCTCCCTCCTTCCTTCCCCCTTGTTTTTTGGTGCATATTTTATGTCAGGGTATAGTCAGTTATTTTTTGTTGATCCTAGGATTGTCCTTTGTCGAGCTGCTTAATAGTTCAGGTACATGGAGGGTGCCTTGAAGTTTTGGAAGCTGGATGGCCGTTATATCCTTGACAAGATATATCCCTTATAGCTAAGGCTATTGCAGCACTCTACTGTTATGGTAAATTCAGCTTACACAGTTGCACTGTCTGCCTCTTTAATCACCTGATACATCATCAAACTGAACTATGAATCCAAATAGTGAAACACTTTGTGTGTTTGCTTTACATGTTTTCAAAAGGAAAGTGTTGTACTGTGGATTGTGAATAATTGTAGAACATTTTGGGGCATCACGTTCCACTTTCTGATGTTCTTATTGCAGGTATGGAACAATCTTTTGATCAGGATGAAAATGCAAACAGAACATCTGTGAACCTTCGCATACGAAAAACACAGGTATAGTCACACTTATGTTATCCATTAATAGTGGGGAAAGACAAAATATATTTTCTAACAAATTTGCGCAGATAATCATAAAAGTTGCGATTCTGACCAGATGCAGCTGATACCATCAAAGTATTGTAGTGTTTAACACGCATGAGATCCTTAAAGAGGAAGGTTCTGTGTTGTTAAATGTTTTAAATTAATCTGTTCGGGACACTTATTTTTGTAATTTTAATTGGTCTACTGAATGTTTCAGACGGTAAGGTTCTTGCATTAATACACTTTTGAAAGCAAACAATGTGTCTCTATTGTGTTGTTATCATATAATTTTCTCAGGTCTGGGCCTTAAGAAATTTGCCAGAATTTTCTGTGCAGCATTTATTACAGCATCTTATATCCTGTGTGAGTGTATTTAATATGTTTAAAAAAGTTGATATTTAATGACAACAAGCGTAATATTAAAAATGTCAAATTTCTCCTATCTAATGTGAAGAGGCCATTCTTGATGCAGTATTTGTTTCATCTTCTCCACTAGTTGCATTTTGGTAAACAGCTTGAAATCTCCCATGGTTGGGAATATTCGTGTGCTTATATATGTCATGATGCAGGAGTGTCCTCAAGCCTGCTTTTACTGATGTTTCGTGCATACAGCTGCAGTCATAACAGATGGGTTCTCCTGCCGTCAGGTGGGTCCTCGGTCGGCCAAATTCCAAAGTCTAGGTCCTGCGTCGGTTGTCGTCGCTTCTTCCCTGACGTCAGTGCGACAGGGGTATAAAGGAACCAGCCGACGCCATTTTCTTCAGTCTTTCTTGCCGCGCGGTGCCCGAAGCAGAAGCAGTTTGCAAGTTCCAGTCGGCCAGCTCCTGAGATTACGAAAATTTGGAAACCGAAGTCTTCTTAAAAGCTAAGTACCCCGTTGGGGAAACTTTTCTTGCCTCAGACCGATGTCAGACAAAGTTAATAATTGTATTTCTTGTGGGAAGCAAATACCGCATAAGGATTTCCATTCCCTCTGTATACCTTGTTTAGGCCCAGACCACGACGTCTCGGTCTGTCGCTTTTGTGCTACATTCAACAAATGCACTATTAAGCGTCGGGCGGAGTTCGCCCAGCATTATTTTGGGAAAGCATTTAACTATACTATGTCGTCGGATACTCCGACTCCGGTTTTGTCTAAAAAACGCTAAGACAAGAACCGACACCATGCCAAAGCCGACTACACGTGGTCCGGTTCTCAGCGAGGCGCCTACGCAGCCCCTGACTACCGACGACACTTCTTTGACGGTGTCTCCTGTGCCCGAGGTCGCAGGCTCCTCAGCCCACACCCCGACTACAGATACCGAAGCCACTCTTGGCGTTGAATCTCAGAATGTGGACAGGTCCACCTCCACTCAAGGTGTCTTCAGACCTTCCTCTTCTTTCTCCATCAAGGCTTTCACAAAGTCTAAAGCAACCATGCACTCTAAGAGACCAGCTACACAGGGCCCATCTCCAGGCCCCATGCCTAAGAAATAGATGCTTAAAATGGCTGAGGATTTAATTACTCTTATCAGAGGTTCTCAGCCCCCACTGGACAAAAGGTCCAGAGTGGAGGAAGATTCCCCCTCCTCTGATCACGGCTCCATTATTTCAGAGCATTCTGATGATCAGGAACATTCTTACTCCCCTTTTGAAGACTCTGATGCGGAGGAGTCCATCCCTTCTGTCTCTCCCCCCCCCCCAGAGGATTACTCATTTGGGGAAACTTTGCATACCTTAAGGGAACACTTCCACTGGGAAGGCCAAGATTATTAAGATTCCAAGAAAAGGCTCAGGGAATTTCTCTTGCTACCTCAGCACAGGCCTCTGGCTATACCTCCTATCTTGGACATCCTAGATGATGTTTACTTGGAGGCTTGCCTTAACCCGGACTCTCTACCTCCAGCTCCAGTTAAGCCTGACAGGTACTACAGGGTTCCTGACTCACACCAATTTCTATACAAAAGCCATGCTTCTAACCCAGAAACCATCTCACAGGGCCCCAAGGGAGTTAAGGCCTCCATTGCTAAAAATCCATTACCTTCCGAGAGAGACTCCAAATCCTTAGAAAGGTGGGGAAAATAGGTATATACCTCGGCTACCTTATCCATGAGGGCCTTAAACTGTCAGTTTCATATGCTAAAATACCAACAGTTTTTGTTATCACAATTGAAAAGTAAAATGTCACAACCTGAACAACCAGACTTGAAGGAGTTGCAGGATTTGATGCATAGTGCAGAACAAGTGGGTAAGCATACCTTACAATGTGGTTTTGATGCTCTAGAGGCCTCATGTACAGCTGCTGTTACAGGATCAGTCATACGTAGGCATGCCTGGCTCAAGGAACAAGCCTTGCCTGATCATGTCAAAGCTAAATTACTAGACACCCCTCTTCAAAAGGACGTACTATTTGGTGCTAATGCTGAGGAGGTGTTAAGGCAAATGGAGGAAAAGGCTAAATCAATGCAAACTGTGAAAGAATTTCTACAGGTACAACCCCCACGTTTTAGTAGAAATTGGCCTTCCAAAAACTGATCCTTTCCTGCCACGGACAGACCCCAAAGAGGCAGATACAGGCACCCGAGGGGCAGAGGACAATCCCAAGGATCGTTTAGAGGCAGACAATGGCAGGCTCCTACACAAAGAGGTGGTGAGGATAACTCGCAGTCTTTCAGAAAGCAAACCCAATGACTTTCCCCTTTGCATGCCAACCAAGTCTCAAATGGCAGCCCCCTTAGGAGGAAAGCTGGCATTATTTTCAAAAAATTGGCATATTGTCACAAAGGACAAATGGATCCTGGACATTATAAACAGAGGCTACAAATTCCATTTTCACACCCTTCCAAAAATGAGAGGCATGCCAAACCTGCCACACAATCAAAGGGCAGAGGCACAAAGGCAAATTACAGATCTCATAAACATGAAAGCTATTCAAGAGGTACCTACGCACGAACAAGGTCAAGGTTTTTATTCCAGGCTATTTCTGGTGCCAAGGAAGGGAAAAGACTGGAGACCTATTTTGGACCTATCCATCCTAAACACATTTCTACCCGTACCAAAATTCAAGATGCTCACTCTACAGCAACTTCTTCCCATGCTGGGAAAGGAGTCTTGGCTGGTAACATTGGACCTCAAGGAGGCATACCTGCATGTCCCAATCAGACAAAATTGCAGAAGGTACCTCAGGTTTCTTGCAGGTTCAACCCATTATCAATTCTCTGCATTGCCCTTTGGCTTATCTACTGCGCCCAAGAGTATTCACGAAATGCCTGGCATCAGTAATTGCCTACTGCAGACTTCAAGGGATACAAATATACCCCTATTTGGATGACTGCCTGATCCAAGCGGACAGCAAGCACATTCTTCTGAAACATCTGGCTTATGTAATAATGTTGTTGAACTCTCTGGGATACACAGTCAACAAAAAGAAATCAAGGCTAATACCCTCTCAGAAGATAATTTTCCTGGGTGCCAATTTGGACACAAACACCCAGATGGCCTACCTCACGCCAGAAAAGCAGGGGCAACTAATTCAGTACTTCAGAACACTAGCAAATTGCACCAGGCTGACTGCAAGGAAAATCCTGCAGGCTCTGGGATTCATGGCATCTTGCATCTTACTAATCCCATGTGCAAAGCTGCATATGAGGAAACTACAATGGTACCTGAAAAACATATGGTCTCAACACAGCCACAGTTTGGAAACAATAATACCACTAATTCCATGTCTGCAAAAGGAATTTCTGTGGTGGGCTCAGGCATGTCAAACAAACACAGGTCTTCCATTCAGCAAGCCTCAAGCAAATCAAGTCATCACAACAGACGCCTCGGACTACGCCTGGGGGGCGCACATGACAGATTGGTGCATTCAGGGCAAATGGTCCCAAAAGAAAAGCACCTTCACATCAATCAAAAAGAAATGCTAGCAGTAATAAATGCTATTATAGCTTTCAAGGACCTTCTACAACCAGGTCAACTATTGATAAGAACGGACAACACCACAGTTATGTGGTACATAAACAAACAGGGAGGAACACATTCTTACCCCTATGCAGACTCGCCATGTCACTTTGGAACATGGCCATGGACTTACAAATGGAACTACAAGCACAGTACTTGCCAGGAAAGGAAAACACGCTGGCAGACAACCTAAGCAGGAATATGACAGATCCACACGAATGGCAATTGCATCCAAAAGTTTTTACAGAAATAATCCAAGAATGGGGAAGGCCAGACATAGATCTCTTTGCCTCCCACAAAAATCATCAATTGACAAAATTCTGCTCAAGGATCTTCCATCCAAAGGCCTGGAGAGTGGACGCTCTCTCTTTCAGTTGGACATCAATGACAGTTTATGCCTTCCCACCTCTTCCTCTGCTGCCCAAAGTTCTATTGAAACCCAGAGCAGACAGACCAAAGATGATTCTCATTGCTCCGGACTGGCCAAGGCAACACTGGTACCCACTCCTGAGGAGCCTGACGCATTCGCCACCATGGACCCTGCCTCTAATGCCTCTTCTTCTGACTCAGCACAGCTTCAAAACTCTTCACAGCCAGCTAAAAGCACTCAATCTAGCCGCATGGAAGATTCCTTAGCATCACAACAGGCCCTACTCTCCAAGGAGGTGCAGGATGTCATTTTGGAGGCCAGAAGGCCATCAACTAGAAAAGCTTACTCCGCAAAATGGAAACATTTTTGTGTCTGGAATGAGAAAAAGGGCCAGGATCCTGGAAAACTGAATTTACCTCAAATACTACAATATTTGGCTGAACTGCTAAGCAGTGGACTTTCTTTCTCCTCCATCAAAATCCATGCCTCAGCCATTTCTGCAGAATACAACACTGATCCACCTTTATTCTCTCACCCTCTCTTAAGACAGTTCCTCAGAGGGGCTAAGAATTTAAGACCTCCAAGGAAACAACCAATACCTGCTTGGGATCTTAATTTCATTCTGGAAAAACTGACCTTGCCTCCCTTTGAGCCAGCTGCCTCATCAGATTTGCAATATTTGTCCTGGAAAACAGCTTTCCTTCTGGCTATCACCTCAGTTCGTAGAGTTTCAGAACTACAGGCTCTCATGGCTGTCCAGCCTTTTATCATCTTCCATCAGGACAGAGTTTCCTTACGAACCAACCTGTCCTTTATGCCTAAAGTGGTATCCAGGGTAGCTTTAAATCAGGCCATACATTTACCTACTTTTTATCCTAATCCTCAAAACAAAGGGGAGAGATTACTACATTCCTTGGACATCCACAGACAACTGCGTTATTATTTGGACAGAGCAAAGCCTTTCAGAAAATCAGAACAGCTCTTTGTGGCCTGTGTGGTAGGAGCTCAAGGAAAGCCAATTTCCAAACAGACAATCTCAAAATGGATAGCCCACTGCATACGCTTTTGCTATTCCTTTCATGGCAAAACTGAACCTACAGGCATTAGAACTCATTCCACCAGGGCCACAGCCACCTCTGCAGCCTTCCTCAGAGGAGTTCCTACCAAGGATATTTTGGAAGCAGCCACTTGGAGTTCTGTGCATACCTTCTCCAAGCACTACAACCTACCATTATACTCCAAATCTAGAGCAGGCTTTGCCACTGCAGTCTTGCAGGGCATTTTGGCTCCTCCTAGTTCCTCCTAGTGCCTACCACCCCTTTCTTAGCTTTGAGATTCTACCCATCTGTTATGACTGCAGCTGTATGCACGATGAACATAGTACAGTTTTGTACCTACCATAAATGTAGATGTTCGAGTGCTAATACAGCTGCAGTCCAGGTTTCCCTCCCTCCTTCCCCTCTTGGGACAGGCCTATAGGCTAACACATCCTCATACAACCTGATTGGGGTATTCATGTATGATGTATTTGCTTGCAACTACTGTATTTTGATTATATTGCACTGCATTATTACACAAATTTATGTATTGCCTTCCTTCTGGGGGCACCTGACATCTGGGGCAAGAAAAACTGAAGAAAATGGCGTCGGCTGGTTCCTTTATACCCCTGTCGCACTGACGTCAGGGAAGAAGCGACGACAACCGACGCCGGACCTAGACTTTGGAATTCGGCCAACCGAGGACCCGCCTGACTGCAGGAGAACCCATCTGTTATGACTGCAGCTGTATTAGCACTCGAACATCTACATTTATGGTAGGTACAAAACTGTACTTTTAGCTCCTAGTCTTTGTCCTTGTCAGTGGTGGTGGTCTGCTTATATGCCTATACATTAGCATACTAATTGCCTGTGTGGTTTGTAGATTACAAAACTAGACTTGCACCAGCATTACTTTTATTGTAAAAAAATGATCAGCTTATCTCTGTACCCAAGTAAGTGGCTTGTGTATTATTATTTTTTAAGTCCTGCATTTCTAGCTAGCTGATGGTTGTGTGAAAATGGTCATTTCATAAATCTGTATTACTTTCATGGCCCAGGGAGAAGCACAGTGTGCCAAACTGTACAGATATCAGTAATTTAATCTGCTACTTTAAGCACAGGAAGAAGCTTCTTTTGGCCATCTTTTCATCCAGAAAGAAGGTCCTCTGAACTTCTCTTATAGAAGCCATTAAAAGGGTCTTCCATACAGGCCCAGGCGTTATTCAATGCATTACCACAAAAAAAAAAAAGCACACAAAGCAGGTTGAGGCTGAACTGTCCAAAAAGTAGGTCTGGTAGTTAGCTGCCCATCAGTGCCCCCTAGCCCCCTTCCTCCTGATTTCTTGCAGGTGCTTACTTTATTGTGCTTGTCTTCATTTAGTGAGTACTCAAGCCCACACTCAGGGAAATTACAGAAACTTTAAGTGACACAGTTATGATTCCCACACTAAGAGTTGCATTCTTGGATTTTTGGACCACCCAGCCTCCCATTTGATAGGCTGCAGCCCAAGGTTGATCAGCATGATTACAAGGAACCACTTCTTCAAGTTATCTGGTCAGACTAGTTTACTCTTGACTGAAAACTTCTGTCTGGGTATGTCTCTTAGGCCTAAAGAAAGTCTGTTGAGTTATCTTGCATAATTTTTCTTGTTTCAGAGACTAGTTATTAAGCAGATTTTTGGCAGGTGGTTGTAGCTAGGGTTATGTGTGCAGGATTTTAAGAGTGCCTTCTGAAGCCAGTGGTGGGCCCAATGCAGGCCACTGTCCAGAACTTGCTGCCTTTGGTCGGCATGCAGTTGTATGCCATGGTAATTGCCACCTACACATCAGTTGTACATTTGTTATCTTTTTGCAATGCCACATGCAGGCTTAGCCCCATAGGTTTTGGAGGATATGATGCTCTCTCTTATTTTCACTCCTGTAAGCTGTCATAACCATGCAGTATCACTTTGGAGACAGGTGGGATAATGAGTTCACTTCCCATTATCACTTTGGAGACAGGTGGGATAATGAGTTCACTTCCCATTATCACTTTGGAGACAGGTGGGATAATGAGTTCACTTCCCATTATCACTTTGGAGACAGGTGGGATAATGAGTTCACTTCCCATTATTTGCTTCCGTTGTGGATGACCTCTCATTTGGAGAGGTGAGCAGTGTTGCCCAATACCCCCTATTTCTGCCCCAGAGAGGAGTTTGAGTTTTTCAGGAAAAGACTGGAAGAGCTGCAGTTTATTCACCCAGTGGAGACCTTTGAGACACTTCCACTCTGCCCTTTCAGGCACCAGTAAGGTATGTATCCTGTGCAAGCCCCTTTCTGAGTAGGTAGAGCAATTAGCCAGGCATACCAATGTAGATGCCCACATTATATTTTTGGTGCACTTAGGTCACCATCCAACCTCCTGTGGCCCCCTTGCTGCTTTATAAGAAGTCAGAAAATTTGGTCAGGTGTAATAAGAGATTGTACTTTGCCATTTATGGGCTTGGGCCCTCAACTCTTTGTTTTAATCTGTATTTTTCAGTTCCGTCTTGTAAGTTTTTCTGCAAAATTTTTGAGAACATCCCTATGTCTGGGCTAAAGGTTGACCTTGTTAAAGTGGCTAAGAAAGTGAGTTATTATGCATCCTGTCATAATTTCAGTTGTACAGTCACTTTGGCTAGGGCGATAGCCTCTGGTACCTCTGTAGGATGGCATTGTTGGGATTACTGTCTTTCAGTAAGGAACTCAGAACCAATGTCCTGAGTTACTGCTTGTGGAGATGTGGTGTGTCTGGTTAGTGATGTCTTTATGGGGAAACATGATCATATTATATTGAGTGGAGTTAGCTTTGATACCTCTACTTCCATAGATTGTACTGTCTTCCTCTTCCAGACTCTGGCATCCCCAGAAATGAGGAGCTTTCTCATTACCTAGGAAGGGTGTTGAAACCTCTCCCTACCATTTCCCTTCCCCTGTGCAGACTAAGTTGCCCTGTAGGATAACTTCTAAGGCTGTGTTGCAGCAGTGCTGGCTTCAGTCTGGAACTGCTCAAGGCAGTGAAGTAATATTTCTGTATTTGCTGTGGTGGAAGAACAATTAAAAAGAACCATTGAGTTCTGGGCATGGTTACTGTTGACAGTGAATGCATTCGTCATGCATTTGAAGTAGTTCATATGCTGGATTTATTCATCGCAGCAGAACTCTTAGAACAAAGTCAGATTATGCTGCTGAAAATGGTTATAGCGGGTGTCTTGGTTTCAGAGGACTTGGAGGTGAGGGAATGAGGTCATTTGCTCCCATCTCTTCATGCTTCAAAAAAAGTTGGACAGTTTCCATCCCAATCTGCACCTCAGCAAGTTTTTTTTATGTGTTTATTTAACTGGGTAAGCCCACTTTGCATATGTTACCTTTACAGGGGCAACACGGAAGCACTATTTGGTAAGTAGCATGCTTACAGTAATACAGTAGGCAAATAGTGGCTGAGGGAATTGAACCCTGGAATATAGGAAACCGCTCGTTAATGGTCATAGTCTTGGTCATGTGTACCAGCTACTAGACAAAGTAACTTCACCCAGCACACTTGTTACTTCCTGTTGTGGATGTCGCTCTGCAGTGGCTCCTGCTATTGCTGTCCCAGGATTAGTGAATGGTGTTTCACTGAACATAACGGGTGCCTTTTGCCACACCATATGTTTGGAGAGCTGCTTCTGGTGTCAGACCTCTGTCATCTGGCCATGAAGTTGCAGACCATCCCACCAGCCTCCTGTTGTGCTTTCCATTTTTGCAGCCAAATCTGCAGAAGATTCTTACTTGGAAATGTTTCACTTGTGGATTGGGAATCTTATTTATGCATACCCCTTCTTCTGCCACTACAGCTTCATGTAGAAATTTTCTGGAGAAAGCGGAATCGTGTATTAGGTGCCCAGACTCTATCATGCTTGGCAACTTTAACACCCAGTGAAACGAACAATTCAGTAAACTTCCTAGCCAAATTATTTTTGACTCTGTTCATTCATAAATCAGTTTTCTAGAACTAACATGCACTTATCTAATCATCCAGTGCTTAATTGGGCTGTAACCACCAGTGCCAAATTAAGTTACTCCTCCTCTAGGACTGTCTCCACCTTTTTATTGACCTTCTCACTGTTTGATCTTGCTTTTCTGTGAAAGCATAAAATCCTTATGGTTTTTGTCATTTATTTCTTTAAAGAAAGGTATGAGGTTCACTGCTCATTGAATTGACAAATATTGACTGGGCGAGTGTGATATATCACAAAAGCTTACATAGCCTTAAGAGTTAACCTGCAAGCTATCCTAAAAACTATAGACCAATAACTTGCCTTTCAATGATGTGTAAACTATATACTGGAATTGATACTGACTAGAGTTTATAGTTATTTAGAGGAAAACTCAGTCATGGCAAAAGAACAAAAGGGTAACGAAAGCCATATGGAACACAAGATTGTTTATTAGTCATAAGGAAGAATCTAAGTATGGCATGCATAGATTACAAAACAAGTGTTTGATAGCATGCCACACTCGTGGATGAAGGAGTGCTTACAGATGTATAAGATACACCCAACATCGATCAGTTACATTACAGTGACCTTGAAACAGTGGCAAACCACTTTGCAGTTAAGCCACGATGAAGGACAAATTATTATCCCAGGGATAAAAATTTAAAGGAGAATATTTCAGGATGACTCTTTGTCACAGTCACGACTGTTCTTTTGTCTTTCCATTAACCTATTAAGCGGCCTACTTAACAGATTAAGTTATGGCTACAGTTTGGCTCCCAGATAAAGAGTTCTCATCTTTCTGGATAATTTGTTCATCAGATTAGGAGCTGAAAGCAAAACTGCAAGTAATTAAAACTTTCTCAGATTATATAACAATGTCATTTGGTCTTGATAAATGTGCAAAGCAACAGTGAAAGCAGAAGAACTGCAGTACCAAGAAAACATCAGTCTGGGACAAGAATGTGATGTAAAGGAAGTTGAGCAGGAAGGAATGCATAAATATTTGGGAATTGATGAAGGATCGACAGTAAAACATTAGCAAATACAAGCAAAACTTAGAGGAGTATTTTGGAAGACTAAAATTTAATACTAAAAACAGCCCTGACATCTAGGAACAAAGTTCAGGCTATAAACCAACTTGCTCTTCCTGTTCTAACTTACAGTTTTGGGGTGACTGGTTTCAAAAGTTATTACAACAGTTGGACAGGAGGACAGGAAAAATGCTTTGTTTATCCAGTGATATGTAAAAGTCAGTCTTTACTCAGATTTCAAGAAGGCCTACACCTCTTCCCTTGCTCTAAAGGAGGCGTGGGCTTCCTCAAAATTGATTACATGTATAGATGTACTATTGTAGGGCTGCATACGTATCTGACTTCACCAGATCCAAACATAAAATTTTAAAACATGAGGAGAACAAGTCTAAGTTTTCTTCCATGCTTAGTTTAGCAGAAGTATACGGGTGTTAAGTAGGAATGTAAATCACACCAGACGTAGACAAATATCAGGCAGCAACTGTGCCAAAAAATGAAAGAATATAAGGAGAAGGATCAGATGAGAAGGCAAGAAATGTGGAAAAGGCACAAATATAGTTGCAAGTACAGAAAACTCCTGGAACAACCTCATGTTGATCTGATAGTTGCTGTATTGTGAAGTATATTGTGTATCTAGCATGTTTTACATTCTTTACTATTTTTGGGGGGACAAACATGCTGTTACATTTTAGTGCCAGTATTTTGATTTAATAGTCAGGAGAAGAGCTAAATCTCCCTGGGAGTTTGCAACTCAAAAGAAGGCATGCGGCTGACTCTGTACCACTGTCAAAACAAACAGTCTCTGTGGTGTCCCTCGAAGTCTTACAAAGTCACTACATCAATGCACTTGGTCCAAAAACAAATAATGAGGAAACTTCTGTGTGTGGATCTAAGATTCCCTGGAGTTCAGGCACCTAATAAAAATCATGCTGTGAATATCCAAGCTAATAACAGATGGTAGAAATACTTTCTTTAAAACTTTCCAAACTATAAATCCACTAATGAAAGTAGGTAAGTACAAGCTGGTTCAAGTCGAATCTTTATTAAAAACATACAAACAGGCAATCCAAATAGTAGTTGAAAAAACAGAATAAAGTGTAGAAATTCACCATTCCATTTATATATCTGTTTAAAAGCATGGGAGTCATTCTAGGATAGCTGTATTGTAAAAGACAGCATGTTTACTTGCTAAATCCCCCCTCCCCCATACACGAGTGTGATATGCGACACAGTGCTGCCCTACTTCAATCTCTGTGATTCCAAGATATGTTAAACTAAACTAAAAATTACATGTTAATAATTGCTAAAACTTCCTGAAAGCATTTCATTGTAGTATCAAAAAAGAAATAGTTAACATAAGTCTTCAAAATTCCTTAGAAATCTTTTCTACTAACATTCAGAAATATTTTTAACATTTTTAACAGAAATCCCTGCGGTCGAGTGATGTTTAAAAGACATGCAGGTAGGTGTGTGCGTGAATGGTCGTGCCTTCTTTTGAAGGTTGGGCGTTGGGCTGGCAACTCGGCACTGTAAAAATCTACTGCCAATCATTAGCTTACCGGAGATCCGCTGTGGCGACCCCTAACCGGGAAAAGCCGAAAGAAGTTGCTTTTTTAATATAGATCACTTTTGTCCATCAGAACTTCTTCAGGTTTGTGTGTCAAGTAGGAAAAGCAACTAAAAACTGAAAGTTAAATAATAATACATAATACTACATTTTGTTTGGCTAAGAACAGTACATATGTTAGAAAATGTAGTAAAAAAAAATAAATCCTACTTAAAAAAACTACCGAACTCTTGAAGAGTATATGTATGTACATGAGTCTCTTCATCTCAAATTACTATGACATTGCTCGAGGCTCCTGGGATCCTTCCTGTGAGTGTAAACATTCTGAAAACTGTCATGGAAAGAAACTAGGAGATACTGAAGACGATTTGTCAGGTGCTATAATCTTTCCCCTGTCTCTCTCTCTCTAACTCTGGCACAACCAAACACTGAGAGGCAATTTCACAACCCCTATTTTCACCTTCCATTTTTGCAGAAGCATCTGGTGTGACCAACTTGTAAGCTGTTATGTGTTCAGCTGCATGTGTCCTCCTGGACTGAAAACACTGACACCTTGGCTGCTGGAAAGGCTTGTTCTGAGCCCTGGCACCCAACACTGACATTGTGATTATCAAGGGTGAGGGTGGACTCCTCTTGATATTTTCGAGAGGAGGTTCCTAGAGACCAAGTGGAAGTCTCGATTACCTGGCCATGAACGTAGGCCTCCATGGTGGCCTCCTTTGAGTTATTGAAGATCAAAGCTTTGCCCACCAGCATGCCTTGGCTTAGGGGAGTCGGAGCTTCATCCCTATCCATATCCCAGACATCTTTCCTGCAACTTTTCTAGCTGGCTCAGGACTTCATGACCTTTGTCAGGTCCAAGCAGCTGAGTCTGAAAATTCCTGAAGTGTTAGGAGGCCCCTCCAAGAAAAGGGTGGAATCTCCCTTGGAGAATTCAGATACTTCAGACAAATGAAATGGTTTGAAGCTCGTTCCCTTCTGTTGTCCGTGAATCTGACATTGAGGATATCTTAGCCTCTGCTTCACATCCAGAGGATTTCTGCTTTGCTGACACCCTTCTTAAGATGTAGGAAGAGTTTCAGCGAGAGGCAGATACAGACCATTCATGGTCTTGCTGGAACCCAAAAAAATTGCTGATGTCCTTCCTTTTTTCACTTTTGCAGTACTCCAGTACTGATGGGTTATCCTCTCTCAGGTAACCTGACATCCAGCCAATGTAGCAAAGCCAAAACCTTCCTGATGCTCTGTACATTTTGTGTATAACCCCAGACTGTGAGCATAGCGGCACATAAGTAGACATATGCGTGCAAGATTCTTAGACTATCTTGCTGTCAGTCTAAATGCAGGAGCTTCTTTTCTGTTGGTCTGTTAACCATGTTGTAGTTGCTGCTTCCAGTTGCCTGCACTTATCCAGATAAGTGCCCCATTGGAGAACCTTCTTTTTATTGTCTTTTATAGAAAAGATTTGCTAATGTCGACTAAGAGAAGGAACTGTGACTGTGGTAGTCCGATATCTTATAAAGACATACAATCCCAATATCTGTTTTGTTTAGGAGCTGAATAACAACACTTTGTACCAGACTCCCTCCCTTAAATACTTAGTGACCCAATGTCTTTAGCTCCTTGCACAAATCAAAATGGCAGAACCCTTGGCCGCAGACATACATTTTTTGTATTTCTCTATTTTTTTATCTAAATCCCTAATTAGTATTCCCCTTTTATATTGCTGTATTTCTAATTTCCTTTTATACTTTACACATATGCTTTCGTCAGTATCTTTCTTCCCTTACAACTCTGTCGTAACTGTTTCCTTACCATTGTTGGCATTCCCCTACCCTCTCTCCTTGCTAGTTTAAAAAAAAAACTTTGTCTGCCATACTTGTTTTTTCTCAATATAATACCTTCTGACGTTGTTGTTGTTACTGTTGTTGTTCTCTATTCATTATGGCTGATAAACCAGCAGGTTTTAAAAGGTGTATTAAGTGTGGGCATAAATTGACAGTTTTTTATGCCCACACTCTGTGTTTATTGTTTGGACTCTCTTCATCTACAAGAGGATTTTTCAGTATGCCATGGCTTCAGTCCTCACACTCTTACAGAGCGTAAGAACAAGTGAATTTTGAAAGGTCTCATTCTTTCATCCTTTGGAGAAGCCACATCTAAGTTGTCTAAACCAAGATCTTCTTCAAAATCTTCCTTTTCTGACTCTTCAAGAAAGAGAACTCAAAAGGGACCCAGTGTCGACCCTGGATCTGAAAAACTGAGTACAGTAACATACTGCTTCATTAGATTGTACAGAACCTCAGCAAGACCGAACATTACCGGATCGACCCTGGCAAAATCAGATCAGAAGAAAGCAAAACCGTTGGACCCTACCTTATTGGATCTGACACCAACAGAAGTCAAGGAGATGCCTTTACTTCCATACACCAAATACTCTGCGTCCGAAGATCCAGTTCCTGACAGAATTCCAACACCCTTCTTTGACAAAGACCATTGTCTCCATCCATACACTCCACTTGTTCTTCCAGAAGCCTCACAGAAGAAGATATGGAGAGAGTGGTGAGGAAGATCTTGGTGCAGGGACAGATTGGTTTTCCTTCGGCACCTACACATCTGTGTCAAGTTATTTGTCCTTCTACAACATCTCCCTTGCAAATTCCTACTCTGACATCTTCTGTTGTTCCGGAGTCCCAGGATCCTAGCTATGTAGATCTGTCAGTTTCAGTGATGAGGATTTCCATATCCTCTGATCCAGACTCTTCTCTGAGACCTCCGGTCTACTCGGATCCAGTGAGCTGTCGGAGCTGAAGTCTGCCTGTCAGATCCTGGGTGTATTCGTCTCTAAGGTTTTCAGAGCCATCTCTGCACCTTGGAGCCTTGGCACTGGAGAGTTCAACTCCAGCTTCCACCTCAAGGGTATTGTCATTGGAGCGAGGAGGGGCAACAATTCAGAAGCTCATCCTCTCTGAGCCGATCCCCTCTTCCACTCCACTGAGCTCTGCCTTTGAGGCTACAAAGAGAGTTTTCTCTGCCTCGCCAGATCTGATGGAGCCTTCCCCCTTGGATCCTAAATATTCTACCATGATGTCACAGTGTCAAGAGCTTCACCACTTTTCTCCACACAGGGATCCAATACCAAAGAGACACACAAACCCAAGCACGTTCAAGCTTGCACGGCCCAACATCATCACAGAAAACAAACAAAAGCCAGCAAATAGTTCCCAAGGCTTTATTGGATTAAAGTGAGTGTCATAAAGGCACTATATAACACTCTCACCATCATAAGTATAAAAAATGCATGCCTCAAACTAGTTTCGGTAAAATACCTTCTTCAGTGAGGACAAATAGCAAACATAACTCCATTCAACAGACTCCATATTTATATAATTGCTTGACCAATAGGCAAATGGCTAACACTTAACTGCATATTTAAAATATGCAGAACAATTATTAAAGGAAATACACTTCCAAAAGACATTTGTTGTTAATTTCAAAAACACAAACTGTGTATAGATAACACTGAATCAACATAAATACATTGATATAACCAAGATATAGTGTTTGATACCATATAAATATATATGGTAATTTATAAATGGTCATTTAATCCGGGTGGAAATAAGGCTCCCAAGTGTATAATCCAATATTTTTCTTTCTTGCTAAGAATACTTTGCCAACCTAACTGATTTTGTCTATTTCCCTGTACTTTATCAATAACAGTAAATAAAAATTTTGCAGATGGATGCTTAATGGTATGTTGATACAGGGCATTACTGATTTTGTGATTGCGAATATCGCTACGATGTTCTCCTATTCTAATTCTTAGAGACCGTGAGGTTTTACCTACATAAAAGACCTGGCAATGGCATGTAGCTAAATAAATCACCCAACTAGTTGAACAGTTTGCAAATATACGAGTGCCAAATATCTTGCTAGTGTTAGCACTAGAGAATTCTTTAATTTTATTTATACTTCCACAGGAGGAACAGTGACCACAAGGGAAGGTCCCCAAAAGCTCATCCCCAGTGATAGTAAGTTGTCTATGTGTTGCACCCCCACTATCCCGATGTTTATAGTGGGAAAATAACATACCCAAAGTTTTGCCCCTCCTGTAGGAAATGGAACATTGTTCAGTCAATGTATGACGAAGATGATCGTTGGCCATAAGTATGTTCCAATTATTGTTCAACACATTTCTGATAAGTTGGTGATTTTTCCCAAAGGTAGTAATGAATCTAATGGTATCTTCCCTGACACCATCCTTCTTTTGATATTGTAAAAGATCCAATCTCTCTTGTTGATCTGTCCACACCCTTGCTCTAGAAATGTCCCTATATGGATAGCCTCTATCCAAAAATCTCCTGTTTAAATCTTGTTTAGCGTCTTCATAATCTGCCGGAGATGAATTAATACGTTTAATACGTAAATATTGTGATTTTGGAATGTTGCGGATGGTGTGACGTGGGTGCATGCTTGAGGAATGAAGTAACGTGTTAAACTGTGGATATTTCCTATGTATTTTTGTATTAAGGGTATTGTCCTCATTACGATATACCGTAACATCCAAAAAGTCAATGGTTAACTTATGATATGTTACTGAGAATTCAATACCCCAAATATTGCTGTTCAAATGTTCCACAAATTCCATCAAATAATCTACATCCGCACGCCACACCATCCAGCAATCATCAAGATAGCGTCTCCAAATATCCATCTCCTCTAAATAAATGTTATGCAGGGGATCATATATAAGACATTCCTCCAAGTATGCCATAAAGAGGTCGGCATATATTGGGGCAAAAGAAGCCCCCATGGCTGTACCCCTTAGTTGCCAATAACAATCACCCTGAAAGAAAAAAAACATTCTTATTGAGGACATGCTCGGACATACATACTAATAGGGTGTTAAATCCTGGTGGATAGAGATCAGATCTTTGAAGCCAATAATCTAACGCCTGTAGACCAGCCCAGTGGGGGATACTTGTATACAAAGATTTCACATCTAAGGTACACATTATCCATTCTGGATCTAGTTGTGTATCCACAATGATGTTGAGAAATTCAGTTGTATCCTGTATACGAGCCCTGACCATGGGCAGTAATGGCTTAAGGTATGATGTTAGGAAAACCGATAGAGGTTCTGTAAGGGACCCATGTCCAGACACAATAGGTCTCCCAGGGGGAGCAGTAATAGATTTATGGATTTTAGGTAGCAAATACAGAATCTGTTTTTGTGGATCATTAACTTGGAGATGTTGAGCAGTCTTTTGTGAAATGATTCCTTCTTGTACAGCCTCTTGGATAAATAAATCAATGTCTTGTTTAAACCTAGGAGTCGGATCTATCCCCATGTGCATGTAGCACTGGGTATCTGACAATTGTCTCAATCCTTCCTGTACATAATAATCAGTGTTCAGAACAACCACTGCACCCCCTTTGTCCGCTTGAATAATTACAATTTTCTGATTTTGTCTCAATTCTGAGAGAGCTTGTCTCTCTAAAGAGGTGATATTATCATGAGCTATATTAGTATCAAAATGTGGGAAATGCAAGTCCCTCAGTACTGCTTGTTGAAAGATCCCT
This sequence comes from Protopterus annectens, assembly GCF_019279795.1. Lineage (NCBI taxonomy): Eukaryota > Metazoa > Chordata > Ceratodontiformes > Protopteridae > Protopterus > Protopterus annectens. Next base: position 795,519,253 of record NC_056733.1, on the reverse strand, counting down.
ACGTTCTTGTTCATAGGAGGTTGAAATGTTGATTTTTTAAAAATAAAATCAGTAGATCTTTGAGTAGAAGAGTTGTTCTGATCATTGAAAAACATTTTTAAATTCAACTTTCTACAAAATTCTAACACATCAACCGATACCAAATAATGGTCAGAGAAAAAGCTGGGGACAAATCCCAATCCTTTATTAAGAATACAATGTTGTTCTTTTGTAAGTGTATGGTCTGACAGGTTTGAGACATTGTCAAATGGTTCAACTATTTGTTCAGCAATGCCTGGACTAGCCCTGTCATGGAATCTGTGTTCATGTCTACTCTTATGTTTCCTCCCCCCTCGGGATTTCCCAACATATCTAAAGGGAACTTTGATTGATTTTTCTTTTTTAGAGGTGATTGAACACTGGTACCTCCCTCACTGTCAGTGTAGGATGACTCCTCCCCTGATGTGCTGGTATAGCTCAAATCATGTTGTTTCAAAATAGACCTGGGTCTTTTCTTAGATCTTCCTCCATTCACCCCAGATCCCAGATCCTTGAATCGTACACTTCTTTGAACTTGAAAGGGTTGACCTCTCTCATAATCATGTGTATCCCTAGAGAATTTTTTAAGTTTCCTATCTTTCACCATTTTGTCATAGGTCGTCAGTTCCTTGGACAACCGCTCAACACAACTAAGATATTTAGTACTGTCTTTATATTTTTGGCATTCCATACTTAGATCTTGTACCTCCTTAAGCAAAACGTCCACTGTTCTCTCGTAGTAATCCAATAAAATTTTAACAAATACCATTGAACCCTTCCTCAGGGCATCATCCCATTCCTCTGTAAGCCTCTGTTCAGATCTACCTACAAGAGGACGTAGCTTGATACGAAGACCTCTGGGTGCCAAGCCTTTATGAAAATAGGCCTTGAACAACCTCAAGTGCCAAATATTAGCTCTAAGGCCCCTAAGGCCCTTATCTAACCTACGGAATGCCAAATCACAACCCCCTTCACTATTAGGGTTGTTTTTACTTGGGTTGTTGCTTGGGATATCTTCCAAGCCAAAAATGGCTATATCTTCCCTATCAGCACACAATCCCTGTAGTATTTGATCTAAATCCATATTAAAATGCTATGTGTTAAGCAGTTATCCAAGGAAGTGGCCCAATGTAGGGATCTGGTAGATTCAAGGATCAAGAAATAAGTGATGAAGGTCTACTACTAAATTTAGATGTAAATAGTATAATACAATCATGAACCCAATTCCATATGTCATCCAATTGTATTAAATAGCAAACAACAAGTGGAAGGAGTCACCCACCATGCACTCATATGATACTCTTACATATCCCTTAGGTTATTCTAGAAACATCAAACTGCTGTAGGTGTAAACATTTAACAATACCAAACAGTATAGTTACAACAAAATCACATCAGAATGTGACTTGAACCAAAAATATGGTTCACTAATCACTAATATTAATAAATTGCAATAATACAAATCACAGCATTCAATAGAATACAAACATAGTACAATGGCTATTTACTCTGATGTACAACCTCTTAAATCAAGGGAATTGAACATACAAAGAACAGGTCATACTGTATAGATATTACAATCCCATCACTATATATTCAGATGACTATTCATATTAAAGAATATCACCATATATTAATGACATACTCCATTAATTGCCAGTTGTACATATATACATAGTTTCAAAGTGAAAATAGCCAATCTGTGTACTTTCTTGACTCTATATAGAATCTATGAGTTGGAAATGTATGATTATAAGCAAACGTTGATGTGTGATTAGTCCCCACTCAAAAATATACAAAAAATAATGATGGTAAATATTAAGAGTGTCTATATATATGGCTCCAATGACCACAATAAAGATTACTGTAGTCCGACGACAAATTGCAACACCAAATCATAAGAGTTAAACATTCATATACATACAATCACATTTGCAATATGTATAGTAGCAATCAAATAGTGTCCAATAGCCCTTATATGTTTAATAAACTTATATCAGGCATAAATGCAATAATAAGTTGTATAAATTTCCTAATTGCAATAGACATGTGTTCCATGAACCCATATAATATCCGAGTCCATTAACCAGTTCAATGTAGAAAAAAATACCAATGCAAATATACATATATCAATATCAAAACCATAAAGTATGTAACATGCTTGTAAGGACCATACTAATGCACTTAGTTACAAACCAAGACCTCATTACATATAGTCATAGATACATGTTAAGAAAGCATATCACATAAGCCATAAGCATAAGTCACAAAAAGAGGACTTAATTGGTACCAAAAAAAGGCTTAGCATATACCTATATTCAAAATCTTATAACCGAGATATAATCGACATAAAAAATAGTCTAAATATCTCAAAAATTGAAGTGATTGTAGGTAATAAGCGTAACTCAATAGGACTGATAATCTGTTCTAATAACATGTCGTAATGTAAACTCACATTTAAACATGGTTCCACATAAAAATGACACCTTCATATGAGATTATAGTCCAAGTCACATTGATGGCTGATATTTGCAACCATATAAGCTGAAAAAATATTGTCCCAATCCAAAAGAAAAGTCCAAGAAGAAACCCGTATAGCGATGCGCCCTCACAGACAAAACGCCATTATTACCAGAACATAAGCGTTCTCATGCTCTTCAATGAACGCTAGTAGGCCCAGAGTAATTCACTGATTCGCTGATGGCGTTCCTACAAAAAGTTCCTGAAGTAGTACCAAACACAGGAATTGTAGTATACACAAATTGAGTCCAAACGTGAACCCCTTCCAAAAAATGTGTTTACACAAAAAAGCGAAACCAACCCTGCCAAAAAGTAAGCGTTCTGTTGCTCTTCACTGAACGTTAGTAAACCAAATAAAATTCACCAATGGCGTTTCTGCAAAGGTCCCCCAAGTGGTACAACACCTGTACAAGTTGTTCAACAAAAGTGATAAGCAAATATATGATCCCTTCTAAAAAGTTTGTAATATTCTTGGTAAACGACCAAAATATATGCTCTGTTGTAGCAAGTTAAGCACTTTACTTGTCGCATAAAGCGTAACAATCTATTAAACACAAGGAGCTGCAGAATTATAAAAAGACCAAAAATATGAAAAAATAAGTCACCATTCCTTAGCGATCAGCAACTAGAAAGTACAATAGGTAAAATTAAGCCCTCGATGAATGGAGAAAGATCCAAAAGTCAGGGGAGAGGAGTCATCTCTTCAACAGCCAGGGAGCCAGCGCCAACAGCGAGGAGAACACTTCAGTGACACACAAACCCACGCACGTTCAAGCTTGCACGGCCCAACATCATCACAGAAAACAAACAAAAGCCAGCAAATAGTTCCCAAGGCTTTATTGGATTAAAGTGAGTGTCATAAAGGCACTATATAACACTCTCACCATCATAAGTATAAAAAAGTATAAAGTATAAAAAAACACAAGGAGCTGTAGAATTATAAAAAGACCAAAAATATGAAAAAATAATATTCTTAGCAAGAAAGAAAAATATTGGATTATACACTTGGGAGCCTTATTTCCACCCGGATTAAATGACCATTTATAAATTACCATATATATTTATATGGTATCAAACACTATATCTTGGTTATATCAATGTATTTATGTTGATTCAGTGTTATCTATACACAGTTTGTGTTTTTGAAATTAACAACAAATGTCTTTTGGAAGTGTATTTCCTTTAATAATTGTTCTGCATATTTTAAATATGCAGTTAAGTGTTAGCCATTTGCCTATTGGTCAAGCAATTATATAAATATGGAGTCTGTTGAATGGAGTTATGTTTGCTATTTGTCCTCACTGAAGAAGGTATTTTACCGAAACTAGTTTGAGGCATGCATTTTTTATACTTATGATGGTGAGAGTGTTATATAGTGCCTTTATGACACTCACTTTAATCCAATAAAGCCTTGGGAACTATTTGCTGGCTTTTGTTTGTTATCCAATACCAAAGACCCAGGTTCCTTCTCATGGAATTTTGATTTCCTTTTCCTGTATCTCCCCAGAGAACTCCACTGAGGAGGTGCCCAGGAAGAGGACATGTTAGAAGAAACACTTAGACTCCCCACAGGAGTCCATCACTGAAGACACAGATTTCGATAAAGGCGAAGGGTCCCCACAGTCACCTCCTGAAGATGTCTTATTTGGAGACATCTTAAAACTTCTTAAACAGAGAGGTGGCTGGGCCCCCTCCAACCATCCGTCTGAGGAATCTGTTCCCCTGGAGGCCTTTGGTACTGGATCTTCTATCCCCTTGGGTGACTCCACCCTCCAGTGAACTTGTTGATATAGTGTCTCAGTGGGGGTGGAATGAACCTGACTCCATAGAACCCATATCTTGGAGACCTGATGGGATAATGACACCACCTGCGGACAGACAGTTCTGGGGAAAGAGGTTCCAGTTGATGCTGTGGTCATAGTGGTGGCCTCATTGAAGGAACTAGCAGATGAGTTTCACTGTCCATCCTCCAACAGGGAGTCACAGGTGATGTACAGTTTAGGGAAGCGTGTCTTTACTTTAGCAACTTTTGCTATAAGTTCACTGAACTATCTGGCACACTTCAGAGAGATTTGACTAATGAGTTTTCAAATACTTTCTCAGGAACCATTCCTGAAGAGGTTCAAGATTCTGTAACTTCCTAGTTGGCAGCCCTACAGTCTATATGCAGTCCTTCTATGAGGTTAGTTTTCAGTATAGCAGAAGGAACCTCAAGAGCAAGTGGGTTCAGTCATTTCCATGAAGATACATGCCTGGATGCACTTGTGCGATTTTGTGAAGCCATTTAAATCCCCTTCCTCAAGAATGTCCATGGATGATATATGTGCAGCAGCAATTTGGGCAACTCCCTATATCTTTGTCACTCATTAAAAATTGGATCTGGTCTCCAGAGTACGGCATTATTTGGTTCTGTGGTGCTCAAGAATATCCTTCCTAGAGTCCACCCTGGAAACAGGTAGCTAGGGACGCTGTCCCCAAGTCTGGCTTATGGTCATCTGGCGCCTTAGGCAAAAGGGCTACACAGTCATCATTTCCCCCCCCACACACACTACCCAGTGCCCCCTTCCTAATCTACCTACACCATCCAGATTACTTTTTTCTTCCTTGTTCTCATAGTTTGTTACTGTTTAAAATATGTTGAATGAATACAGGAAAGTCTAAAGAAACCATTTCTTTACTACAAAAAATAAGTAAATAACAGAAAAGAACTCCTGGTAGAACAGTGCCCTAGGCAGCTGCCTAGTTGGCCTATGCCTAAGGCCAGCTGTGGCTGTCCCAGTAGTTGAGGATAGAATGAAAATTGACAACATCAGATAAATAAGTTATGTACTTACCATAGCATTCCATCTGTGTTGTCTATTTTCATTCTTCCTCAACTGCCCACCTCCACCAACCCCCCCCTCCTAAGACTTCTGGAGTAATGAGTGTTTATATAATCCCTGTGTACTTATTTTTATATATGACTTCTAGATATGGCTTTTCCACTAACCTCTTTCATCCTTTAATCTCTACTGAGCAGCAAACAAAGATGTAAGGTAATTGGGATTGGTACATTGTGGGTAAGGGAGAAGCTCTAGAGATTTGGTTATTGCAAGCTTTAGCAATGGTTGAGTCGCATCCGACTGTTCGTATCCTAACCCAGTAGTTGAGGAAGAATGAAAATGGACAACATATGTGGAATGTTATGATAAGTACATAACTTTTTTTTCTCTTAGCTGGGAGTCTCAGGAAAAGGAATGGCTTCAGTTTTCTCAAGGCTGTTTTGTCTCTGAAGCCTCCTCCTTTCCTCGCAAATCCCTCCCATGCAGCTACTTCCCATCCACCAGAAGAAAGAATGCCCATCTGAGGAGGCGGTAGAGTCCGATTCCAATGAGGATTCCTTAGCTTACTCATCTCAAATGCATTCTCCTGGACAACTTGATTAAGACAACTTATCCCCTAACTCCTATATTTAAGAGATTTCCTGTATGGTGACAAAGCAGCACTTTGAATGGGAATTTGGGTAAATCACTAATGTGCAAAAAAGACATGATCCCTCCCCAGGAACTTGTCTTCTTAGACTGCGTGCTCATTCGATGACCGCTTTTCTCCTCTGGAGAAAGGCCTGATTCTGTTCAGCTACTTCTTTCTTTCACTGGGTTCAACCTCAGCAAGAGAATTCTTAAGAACTCTGGGTTACATGGCAGCCACAATACCTATGCTACCCTTTACCAGATTATACATCAGAAACATCCAGTGGTACTTTCAATCCCTTTGGTCTCAACACTGTTGCCCACTGAACTTCCGTATCCCCCTCTTGCCCTTTCTGAAAAAAGAACTACAATAGTTGGTGTCTCAAATCCATGTCAATCCAGAACTCCCTCTCCGACCACCCAAGATGTCCACACAGATGCAATGGATCTGGCTTAAGGTGCGTGGATGGGACCCAGAAGTGTTCCAAGTCCAGTGGACATCCAAGGAGATAAGACTACATTAGCGTCAAGGAAATGAAAACTCTTATCCAAGCCTTTCAGGTGTTCTTACACCTCTAGAAACCAGGTCTCCTCAGTATTTTCACAGACAGTATCATGGTCATGTGGTACATCAACAAGCATGGGGGGTAAACCAAGTCCTACCAGCTGTGCAAGCTAGTTCTCATGGCATGGAACCATGCAATAAAAGCAAATCTGTCCTTAAAGGCCATTTCCATGACTCACTAAGCAGATCCATGGAAGACAGTCAGAAATGGATGTTAAATAGGGAGGCCTTCCTGGATATATTCCACAAATGGGGTATCTCACAAATAGACCTGTTTACCTCATTCCAGAACAGGCAGCTCAAGCTGAATGGCTCCAGGATGCCTTGATGGTGATCATATTTATCACTCCTGTAGTAGCCTTAACTATATGGGTTATATCTTGCATAGGATGTATTAGCCAGTCAGCTTTCAAAGCTTCTGGGCACCTTTCATGGCTTCAAACCATCAGTCATCTTGAGCTGAGATGACTAAAATGACAGGTTTAAGCACCAAGCCCTTCATAGCTTTCCTCTCACCAAAGAGTACACTCCTCTGAGGCTTTTGAGGATCAGCGGTCAGCTTGTGCTGTTCTTTTGCTGTGCAGGTAAGTTCCCTTTTGGGGAAAAACTTTCCATTTTAAAAAAAGTGTTATAACATTTTTCAGGAAAGCTATTTTAAAGCTTAGGAGTTTGTATTTTAATGGACTGTCAGAAGACATGTCATGCTTTTAAATTAGAGTATTCTCTTTAATTCTTGTCAGTGTTCTTTCTGTTAAGGATGGGAAGATTATTGGTAAGTATGAGAAGAAACAGTTTGATCACAAGTTTGATTTTCAGAATTATGAAATGGCAGATTGTTATGTTAGATTGTTCTGACTAATTGTGGAAGTATGATGAATATTTTGTCTGTAGTTTCTTCTTATGCGAAACAAAATCTGCCTTACGTCATTTAGTTTCTTGTATTGTATGAGTCCCTACTCAGTTTACAGTGTATGTGACTTAGTTGATACTTATTCCAGGGTTATGGCCATTCATGCTGTTCTGAGGAGTTTTGCTTGCCTGCATTCCCAGAATCTCCCATATGATTTAAAAAAATGAAAGAGATTTAGTTTTTGACCCCTCTTTGACATTATAATCAACCCCATTTTTCTTATTTTCTACACAGGGTCAGAGTATCATGTCAACTGTCACCATCTCTATCAGTTTCAGTGCTACTCACCTACCCTGCTTGACAGCCATGCCTTACAGTTGCAGGTCACCTTCCATATAATTCAGCCACCCTCTTGCTGGATTCCCCTGACCTCCTCCTGTCCCTCTCAAATCTTCCTTACCAGACTGTTTTCTGCTCCTTTGCAGATGTGCCCAGACCACCGATGTTCTTCATCTCACATTGCTGCAGTCCTAACACTTGGGTAGTCCGCTGTCCCTCGGTCGGCCCGAATATCAGAGTATAAGGCTGACGTCGGTCAAGGCGCATTTGACTGACATCAGAACATCAGGGTACAAATGCGCATGACCGACGTCATATCCTCAGTCTTTTTTGCCGCATGGTCCGATGCAGAAGCAGTGTTGCAAGTGCCGTTCGGCGTTCTGAAATTTTTCGAATTCGGAGTTTCAGACCAAAGTCAGAGTTGGTTAAGTACCCCGTTGGGGAATATTTTGTTTTTTTCTTGCCTCAGTGGTTTACCGGATGTCAGAAAAAGTGAATAACTGTATTTCTTGTGGGAAACAGATTCCGCATAGGGACTACCATAATTTGTGTATACCTTGTTTGGGACCTGAGCACGACGTTGTTGGGTGTCGCTTTTGTGCTAGGTTTAATAAACGCACTATAAAGCGAAGATTGGATTGTGCCAGGTTGGTCTTTGGGAAGCGGTGCAATTACAATATGCCGCCGGATGCTCTGGCGCCGGCTTCCTCAAAGAAGCGCAAGGACAAGGCAGTTAAACCTAGGTTAGAGGAGTCGTCCGAACCGGACGCCGGTTCTTTAGAGGCGTCAGGGGAACCGGTGGTTCCGACGGAGGCCTCTCTGGAGTCCCAGGGAGAAACTTTGATTTTACAGGATGTGGCCTCCCAGGAGGCAGGTCAGGCTATAGGGGCTTCTCAGATTACTTTACTCCCCTCCCTGCCTAAGGTGTATAGGCCCTCTCTTTCTGCTTCCAAGGCTTCTCCTAGAGGCAGGTCTAGTTTAGCTACTGTGGGTGTCACTGCTAGTTCTTCGGGTTCTGTGCCCAAGAAGCACATGCTTAAAATGGCAGAAGATTTAATTACTTTAATTAGAGGCTCTATGCCCCCTCCTGATAAGAGGCCTAGGATGGAGCCAGTGTTGGGGGATTATGAGCAGGCTTCGGATGTGTCTGAGTCTTCGGCTGAAGACTTACAGGAGTATTCTCATTATTCTGATTCTGATGTTGATGATTCTACTCCTTCTGCTTCTCCTCCTGAGGATTTCTCTTTTTCAGAGACCCTTCACTCCATGAGAGAGCACTTTAAATGGGAAGGTCAGGACTTCTCTGACTCCAGGAAAAGGCTTAGGGAATTTTTGTTTTTACCCCAGCATAGGCCTTTGGCTATACCTCCTGTTTTGAATGTGGTGGAAGATGTGTTTGCAGAGGCTTCTCTTAATCCTGATTCTTTGCCTCCTGCTCCTGTTAAACCAGATAGGTATTACAGGGTGCCTGAAGCTCATAAGTATCTTTTTAGAGTCCTAGGGCAGACCCAGAAACTGTTAGCCAGGGGCCTAAGGGTGTTAAGGCTTCTGTTGTCAAGAATCCGGTTCCTGCAGATAAAGAGGCCAGGGCCTTGGATAGATGGGGAAAGAAAGTTTATACTTCTTCCACTCTAGCCATGAGAGCTTTGAATTGCCAGTTTCACATGTTAAAATATCAAAATTATCTCCTTTCACAGTTGAAATCTAAGGTTGATGCTCTGGCGGAAGGTATTGATTGTAAAGAGTTACAGGATTTAGTGCATGTTTCTGAACAGGTGGGTAAGCATTCTTTGCAATGTGGTTTTGATGCTGTACAGGCCTCCTCTAGGGTGGCTGCCACTGGGTCAGTTCTTCGCAGGCATGCCTGGCTGAGGGATCAAAATTTATCTGACCATGTTAAAACTAGGATTTTGGATGCCCTTTGCAATCTGATGTCTTGTTTGGTTCTCCTGTTGAGGCAGTTTTAAAGAAAATGGAAGACAAGGCTAAGTCTATGCAGACTGTTAAAGATTTTTGCAGGTTCAGCCTCCAAGTTTAGTAGAAATTGGCCTACTAAGGGGTGGACGTATCCTTCTTATGATTCCCAGTCTAGGGGTAGATCTAGACGTGGCAGGGGCAGAGGTCAGGGCTCTTTCAGGCCTAGAACTGGGGGTTCTCCTGCACAGTCTTCGGTGAGGGCAGGGGTCAGTCCTTTCGTAAACAGACCCAATGACCTACCTTTTCAGCTGCCAGAACCTTCTCGCCTGGCAGCACCTTTGGGAGGAAGGTTGGCACTTTTCAAAGAAAAATGGAGTTTGATTACCCAAGACAGATGGGTGTTGGATATCATACATCACGGTTACAGGTTTTATTTCCATACCTTGCCTCCTTTCAAAGGCATGCCAGACATTCCTCCTCAACAAAGAATAGAGGCTCACAAGCAAATTTCTCTGTTACTCCAAATAGGGGCCATACAGCCGGTTCCTATGCCAGAAAGGGGCCTAGAATTTTATTCTCGCCTGTTCCTTGTACCAAAAAAGGGGAACACGTGGAGACCAATTTTGGATTTGTCTATCCTCAACACTTATCTGGACATTCCCAAATTCAAAATGTTGACGTTACAAAAACTTTTACCTCTGCTGGGCAAGGATCACTGGATGGTAACTTTGGATCTCAAGGAGGCTTACCTTCATGTTCCTATCAGACTAAGTTGCAGGAAATATCTGCGTTTTCGGACTGGGACTTCTCACTATCAGTTCTCTGCATTGCCCTTTGGCTTATCTACTGCGCCCAGAGTATTTACGAAAGTTCTGGCTCCAGTGATAGCTTTCTTCAGGCTAAAAGGAATACAAATCTATCCTTATTTGGACGATTGCCTGATTCTGGCTCGAGGAAAGGAAGAGCTTCTTCGTCATCTGGAATATGTGATAGCAGTGCTAAGATGCATGGGGTATTCTGTGAACGAAATAAAGTCCAGTCTAGTACCCTCTCAAGACATGTGCTTTCTGGGTGTAAGACTGAATACAGCATCCCAGATGGCCTTTCTAACCCCGGACAAACAAAAGAATCTTTCCCTTTACTTCCATCATCTTTCTCTTCAGTCCGGGCTGACTGCAAGGACAGTCCTTCAAGCCTTAGGGTTCATGGCATCTTGTATTCTGGTGCTTCCCAATGCCAAACTGCATATGAGGAAGTTGCAATGGTATCTCAAAAATGTATGGACACAGCACTGCCAGGATCTGGACACTGTCATTCAAATAATACCTTGCATTCAAACGGAATTTTTGTGGTGGGCTCAGGAATGTCACCTAAACAAGGGACTCTCTGTGACCCGCCAGAGGCGAGTCAGATTCTAACAACAGATGCCTCAGACAAAGCTTGGGGAGCTCATCTAAACGGAAAGTGGATACAAGACAAGTGGCCTGTCAGACTACTGCATCTACATATCAATTTGAAGGAGATGTTAGCAGTCCAGTTTGCATTAATAGCTTTCAAGGATTTACTTCTTCCAGGGCAGGTGTTGATTCTAACAGACAACACAACTGTCATGTGGTACATCAACAAGCAAGGGGGAACACATTCTTATCCTCTATGCAGGCAAGCAATGATTTTGTGGGAGACTGCTCTCAGTTTACAACTAAGTCTTCAGGCAAGGTTTCTGCCGAGCACAGAACTCCTTAGCAGATGTGTTAAGCAGACAAATCATGGATCCCCACGAGTGGAAACTGGATCTTCATGTATTTCAGAAATTGACAGTGTCCTGGGGAACTCCAGACATAGATCTGTTCGCTTCTCCACTAAACCACCAGCTGCCAAAGTTCTGCACGAAGAGGTTTCATCCCACAGCTTGGAAAGTGGATGCTCTTTCTTTCAGTTGGAAAAATCTTCATGTGTATGCCTTTCCACCTCTGCCTCTCCTCCCAAAGGTACTTCTGAAGGTCAGACAGGACAAGCCAAGGATGATTTTGATAGCTCCAGATTGGCCTCGACAGCACTGGTACCCATTACTGAGAAGTCTAGTACGGAAGCCTCCATGGCCTTTGCCTTTGATTCCACATCTGTTGTCCCAGGAGGACAGCCATCTGCTCAATGTCAAACTTCACTCTCTTCACCTAACAGCCTGGCATATTCTGTTTTAAACCATAGAGGGTCTCAACTTCCGCAACAAGTTTTGAATGTGATTTTGGAAGCTAGAAGGCCTAGTACAAGGAAAGTGTACGCAGATAAATGGAAAAGATTTTTGTTTTGGAGTTTCTGAGCCTGATTTAAGTGTGGCTTTTCAATATCTTACTGAGTTATTGGACAAAGGTTTGTCCTTCTCTTCTATTAAGATTCATGCTGCAGCAATTTCAGCTCACTATGACTGTGACCCACCATTGTTTTCTCATCCTTTGTTCAAGCAATTTCTTAGAGGGGCAAAGAATATAAGACCCCCACGAAGAGCTCCTACTCCTGCTTGGGATCTCAATTTTGTGTTGGAGAAACTCACTCTACAACCTTTTGAGCCTGCAGCTACTGCTGAGTTGAAATATTTGTCATGGAAAACTGCTTTTTTGTTGGCCATTACCTCTGCAAGAAGGGTTTCTGAATTGCAGGCCCTTATGGCAGTTGAGCCTTTCTTAATTTTTCATAAGGACAGGGTATCTTTACGTACTAATCCTTCCTTTATGCCTAAAGTGGTTTCTAGTGTGGCTTTAAACCAAACTATTCATTTGCCTACTTTTTATGCAAATCCCCAAAATAAAGGGGAAAAGATTTTGCACACTTTAGATGTACACAGGCAGTTGCGATATTATTTGGACAGAACTAAAGGGTTCAGACAATCTCAGCAGTTATTGGTTTCTTTTGCTTTGTGCTCTCAGGGCAAGCCCGTGTCAAAACAAACTATTTCTAAGTGGATTGGATTTTGCATTGCTTTCTGTTATTCCCATCATGGCAAAGAGATTCCAGCTGGGATTAGGCCTCATTCCACTAGGGCTACTGCCACTTCAACAGCTTTTTGAGGGGGGTGGCAACTAAGGATATTTTGGAGGCAGCCACTTGGAGTTCAGTGCATACCTTTTCTAGGCATTACCACCTTCCACTGTACTCTAGATCCAGGGCTGGTTTTGCCACTGCTGTGTTGCAGGGCATTTTGGCAGCTCCTGCTTCTATATAATTTAGCCATCCTCCCTTACCTCTGCTTTGGGATTCTACCCAAGTGTTAGGACTGCAGCAATGTGAGATGAAGAACATAGTACAGTTTTGTACCTACCATAAATGTAGATGTTCGAAGATCCACATTGCTGCAGTCCAATTTACCCTCCCTCCTTCCTCTCTGTAGTTTGAGGTGGTTGTGTGGGTTGAGTTATCCATCTGAGGTATATTGTGTATATTGTATATATATTGTGTGTATTGTACATATTTTTGGTATTAGGCTGGTTGGTTGTTTAGTTGTTGTTTTTGGGTTTGGACCTTTCTTTTTAGGGTCTTCTGACATCTGGGGCAAGAAAAGACTGAGGATATGGCGTCGGTCATGCGCATTTGTACCCTGACGTTCTGATGTCAGTCAAATGCGCCTTGACCGACGTCAGCCTTATACTCTGATATTCGGGCCGACCGAGGGACAGCGGACTACCCAAGTGTTAGGACTGCAGCAATGTGGATCTTCGAACATCTACATTTATGGTAGGTACAAAACTGTACTTTACCCACCCTTCCCACGCCTCTCTGCAATTGGAGTTACTTTGGCTTCCACTCCAATGTCCCCACCTCCCCACCCCCTCTCCCAGGCACCTCAACACCATCACCTCTAGCTTCCTCAACTGCTCTGCCTTTACTGCCCAAGTTTCTGCACCTTACAGTAGTACTGGTCTTGTACACATCACTTTTCAGCCTCTTCAGCACTCTTCTGTCACAAACTACCTCGACATACTGCACCAGCCATCTGCAGTCCCTCAGATTCCAGCCCCAATCTCCCCATTCAGATCCCCTCTCTCTCCTCAACCACCACTCCCATACGATTGAAGCTGTTGCTTTTTTCACTGTTCCCATTTTTCCTCAATTCTGACTCCTCCAATCTTCTCTGTCTGCCACCACCATCATAACTGTCCCAATCTGCACTCATTTCCATCCCACGTTCCCCCAGCTTTGCACTCCACTCCCCCATCCCCTGTTGAAGCTGTTGCTCAGAGTTCGCCTGCAGTGCAACATCATCTGCACACAGCAATCCTGTTGAATTGTCCCCTCTGACCTGTCCACCACTGTAGTCCATCAGTACAAACAGCAGTAGACACTGAGCCAAACCCAATGTATACCATACCTCTAAGCCTCTTAGTGCAAGAAATCTGGACAAAGCCAGAAATAATGGGGGGACAAAGGCCCAAAAGTAGGGACAGATTTTAATTATTGCTCTTATAAACTTAGAAAGTTGCTAGAATAACAGGTTTTGCATTAGCATGCATTTTCTGAATAATATAAAATGTAGACCTCAAAAGTCTGTCATTATGTAGTGACTTCGGTTATCACTTATTTGCCAGAAAACCTTACATTTTATGAGGAAGACACCAAAAATATGAGCCGAAAATCTGGACAGTTCAGAGGTATGATGTATACCCATTCCCACTGGGAATCATTCCATGAGATGAATATGACTCGAACCTGAGTCACTGGGTTCCTGTAGAGAGCCTGTACCAATTCCACCAGTGTTTCTGGGACTTAAAACCAGCACTAGACTGCCCAGATCAGCTTTCTTGGGATCTTGTCATAGCTTTTTCCAAGTCTAGAAATGCCCAGTTGGCTTGTTTTTTCATCTCGCCTCTTCTAAGCTGTCTGTCTCACTGCAAACATTGTGTTAGTTATGCTGCATTCTGATCTGAATCCAAACTGCATATCTCCCATCCTACTTTCCAATACTCCATGTATTCACTTAGCAGTCACCCTCTCCAGAACCCTCACTCAGGAGTTTGATACCTTTGTACTGCCCACAGTTGTGGATGTTCCCCTTATTTCTTGTACACTAGCACTAGTATGCTTACTCTCCAGTCATTCAGGATATGACTCTCTCCGTAGTGCTAAGTATACCCTCCAGAGCCATTTCTCCCATAACTTACCCAACATCTTGATCACACCCACTGTGACCCTATCTGAGCCTTACGCTTTCCCCAACCCTATCACCCCCCCAAGTGCTGCTCCCATCTCCTCAAAGGCAGGCTCTTCCTCCTCCTCTGTCATCACAACCCATGTCCAGGGAGCACTGCCTCTGAGGTGCCCTCTTCATTCAGAAGTGGCTGGAAGCACTCCCTCCATCTACCTTTCATGCCCAGTAGACTGGTGTGCAGGTTATCACCGGCATTCCCTATGAGGGGACGCACATCCATCCTTCCTATGTCTGTCTCTGCCCTGCAACCTGAGGAGGGTTTCTCTGTCTGCCATCCACTGTCACCCCCCAGAAGCTGGCAGAGTGCCTCCAGTGCCACTACATTTCCTCCTCCAGCTAACCAACACCCTTTCCCAGCCTGGTCCATCTGCTTCACCTCTTAGCCTGCCCTGCACCCCCCTCCCTCCATCAACAACTTCCTGAACTTCTGCACTCAACCACCATTGCTCCTCACGCACCTTACTTCAGCACCTGACTTGGCTGTACATCTTCTCCACAGTCCTCGCACATGATGTCCTGAGATGTGGGTAGATCTCTTCAGCTCTGCAAATGCTGTCTTCTTCCCGAGGTGCCAGAGCTCCAAGTAACTCCCTGAACTCCGGTGCTTTATCTCCAGTCAACCCCCAGTCTTCAGCCTAGTCTTATTTGACCTTGGAGCCTTTTTGACAGTTAATTGCACTGATTGTAGCAACCAGTAGTTTATGCTGAGGACCTTCTGCTTCACTGGGGATGACTTTGCAGTCGCTGACTCTACCCCAGTGTCCTTTCCTTACTAAGAGATAGTTTAACTGAGTTGCATGTTGGACACTCTGTGATCATATAACTGTCTCTGCTTGTGATGAAGTGAGTAAGTTGATACAGTGAATCTTTCAAGATGTTTCAGTCCTCCTTTTCCAGATTTTCTAAGAGAGTCTTTAATCCAATTTTGGCAAAAAAAAGCAAAATAAACAGTGAATAAAATGCAGGTAAACAGATGTTTAAGAAGAAATGTGCTGTTCCAAAAAATTCTAGAAACTCCCAAAATAAGAACATTTCAACAAGACAGAATGACTGTTTAAGAGACCTTGTACCCCTTTCCCACCCTGACAGCCAAGTTTCTGTTCCAAAATGTCTGAATCTCTGTTTCTGTTTGGCAACAGATGGTTTCTGAAGATCATTCATCAAGATTAAAGATGGCAGTGGGAGGAAATTTCCCCTTTCCAGGGGATAATCCCTCATCCACCAGACCAGGCTCTTATATTTCCAGCTGTCTTTCATCACATGCCGTCCCATTGAGTGATAGAACCAGATGTTCATCGTGCTTCACTGTTGCAGTCATTACACTAGGGTTATCCTGCTGGCAGGCTACCCTCAGTCGGCCAGAATTCCAAAGTCCTGGTCCGGCGTCGGTTGCTGTCACCTCTTCCCTGACGTCAGTGCTCCAGGGGTATATAAGATGCAGCCAACGCCATTTTCTTCAGTCTTTCTTGCCACGTGGTGCCCGAAGCAAAAGCAGTTTGCAAGTGCCGGTCGACCGACTCCTGAGATTTTCGAAATCGAATTTCAGATCCGAAGTCTTCAATAAAGCTAAGTACCCCGTTGGGGAAACTTTTTCCTTGCTCCAGACCGATGTCAGAAAAAGTTAACAATTGTATTTCATGTGGGAAGCAAATACCTCATAAGGATTTTCATTCTTACTGTATTCCTTGCCTAGGCCCTGACCACGACGTTGCTAGTTGTCAGTTTTGTGCAAGATTTAACCAACGCACTATCAAGCGTCGGTATGATTTTGCTTTACATTACTTTGGCCGAAGGTTTAATTATATAATGCTGTCGGAACAGCTGACGACCGGAGTTCATAAAAAGCGCAAGGAAAAAGAAAAGGACAGGCATCCGAGGTCCAAAACCGACGACGAAGCCTCCGCTAGGCCAGTCGCTGGTTCTCAGTGAGGCGCTTTCGCAGCCCCTCACACCCTCTACCTGAGAGCCGCAGGCCGCTTCCGACTCCCATGTGGAGACAACTAGGCCTCTGGATACTCAAGGTATTGGACCTTCAGAAACTATTCCTTCAGATGGGTCTGGAGCCGCTGTGCAGGCATTGGCTTCTGAAGGTGTTTTCAGACCAACACAGTTATAATCAAGCCAACTTCAGCTTCCAAGGCAAAGACCAAAACAGCTTTAAAGACCAAGAAACAAGTACAGCATTCTGGACAGACTTCCATGCCTAAGAAACAGATGCTCAAAATGGCTGAAGACCTACGATCAGGGGTTCCCATCCCCCTCCTGATAAGAGGCCTAGGCAAGACACTGAATATGATTCTTCTGATCAGGTTTCAATTTCTTCTGATTCCTCTTCAGAACAGGAATACTCTCTTCCTCCCTATGAGGATTCTGATGCTGAAGAATCTATCCCTTCAGCCTCTCCTCCTGTGGATTATTCTTTTGGGGAAACCTTGCATACCATGAGGGAGCATTTTCACTGGGAGAGCCAAGATTATTCAGAATCTAAGAAAAGGCTCAGAGATTTTCTTTTACTTCCTCAGCACAGACCTCTTGCTATTCCACCTGTACTAGACATTGTAGATGATGTATTTTCAGAGTCCGGCCCGTCTCCTGACTCTTTACCCCCTGCACCCGTTAAGCCAGACAGGTACTACAGGGTCCCAGGTTCACATAAATTTCTATATAAAAACCCTGCTGCTGACCCAGAAACTATTTCTCAGGGTCCCAAAGAGGTCAAGGCTTCCACTGCAAAAAACCCTGTTCCCTCTGATAGGGATTCTAGAGCACTGGACAGATGGGGGGAAAAAAGTTTACACTTTTGCTACCTTGGCTGTAAGGGCTTTAAATTGTCAGTTTCATATGCTTAAATATCAGCAATACTTAATGTCACTGCTAAAAAAGAAAATGTTGACAAATTCTGAATGTGCTGAGAACAAGGAAATGCAGGATTTATTGCATGCAGCTGAACAAGTGGGAAAGCATACTTTGCAATGTGGTTTTGATTCACTGGAGGCCTCTTGCAGGGCCGCTGTTACAGGTTCTGTCATTCGAAGGCATGCTTGGTTAAAGGAACAGAATCTGCCTGATCATGTTAAAGGAGAATTATTGGATGCTCCATTACAGCATACTTTGTTTGGTGTTAAGGCAGAAGAGGTGTTAAAGAAAATGGAGGATAAAGCGAAATCTATGCAGACAGTAAAGGATTTTTTACAGGTTCAGCCACCTAGATTTAGCAGGAACTGGCCTTCTAAGAATCGGTCCTTTCCTGTGTCAGACAGGCCACAAAGAGGCAGATACAGACGCCCTAGAGGCAGATCTCAGCCCCAAGGCTCATACAGGCCTAAACAATGGGGTGCTCCTACCTCCAAAAGCGGAGATGACAAGTCACAGCCATATAGGAAACAGTCCCAATGACTTTCCACTGCCAATGCCGAGCTCTTATCTTTTGGCAGCACCCTTAGGGGGAAAGCTAGCACTTTTTTCACAAAATTGGCACACGATCACCCAGGACAAATGGGTCTTGAATATAGTTTCTCAGGGATACAGGTTCCACTTTCACACTCTGCCAAAGACAAAAGGTATGCCAGACCTGCCACACAATCAATGGGCAGAGGCACAAAAGCAAATCTCATCTCTCTTGGACATGAGGGCTATTCAGCCAGTACCACAGCAAGAGCAGGGAGAAGGATTTTACTCAAGACTTGTCTTGGTACCCAGAAAGGACAAAGCTTGGAGACCAGTACTGGACCTGTCTATTCTAAACACTTTTCTGGACGTTCCAAAATTCAAAATGTTGACACTACAGCAGCTTTTGCCCATGCTGGGCAAGAAGGCTTGGTTAGTAACATTGGACCTCAAAGAGGCATACCTGCATGTCCCAATCAGACAAACGTGCAGACGATACCTCAGATTCATAGCTGGCTTAATGCACTACCAATTCTCTGCACTGCCCTTTGACTTATCTACTGCGCCCAGGGTCTTCACAAAATGCCTGGCACCAGTAATTGCATTTTGCAGACAGAGGAATACAAATATATCCTTACTTGGACGACTGCCTTATTCAAGCAGTGAACAAGGACATTCTACTATAGCATCTGGCATTTGTAAAAAGATTACTAACAGGTCTAGGGTACACAGTAAACAAAAAGAAATCAAAACTAGTACCCTCTCGAGATAATATTCCTGGGTGCAAGCTTAAATACAACTGCCCCGATGTCTTATCTCACCCAGACAAACAAAGACTTCTTACTTTGAAAAGATGGCAACAAAGACCCAGTTAACTGCAAGAAAAATTCTGCAGGCTTTGGGTTTCATGGCATCCTGCATTTTGCTAATTCCATATGCAAGACTGCATATGAGGAAGCTACAATGGTACCTAAAAAGTGTTTGGACTCAACATTGCCACAGTTTGGAAACATTAATTACCCTCATTCCCTGCCTGCAACAGGAGTTTTGATGGTGGGCACTGGCCTGTCACCACAACAAGGGACAGCCATTCACTTTACCCACAGCCAGGCAGACACTAACAACAGATGCATCGGATTATGCCTGGGGGGGCCCACATGACAGGAAAATGTATTCAGGACACGTGGCCCACAAGCCAAATGCATCTTCATATAAATCAAAAAGAAATGCTCGCTGTACAGAATGCCCTGACAGCCTTCAAGGACTTACTTCATCCAGGACAACTGTTGATAAAGGCGGACAATACTACAGTCATGTGGTACATAAACAAGCAAGGGGCCGCTCATTCCTACCCCCTCTGCAGACAAGTCATGACTTTGTGGAACACAGCATTGACTTATCAAGTACATCTGCGAGCACAATTCCTGCTAGGAAAGACAAATACTCTGGCAGACAAACTAAGCAGAAACCTCATGGACCCTCACGAGTGGAAACTAGATCCACAAGTCTTCAGCATGATAACAAGGAAATGGGGATGCCCAGACATAGATCTATTTGCCTCCCCACACAACTGCCAACTACAGAGATTCTGCACAAGGTCTTCTCACAAACAAGCATGGTAGGTGGATGCTCTTTCATTCAGCTGGAAAACCCTCACAGTATATGCCTTTCCTCCACAAGCTAATCCTAAATGTCAGACAAGAGAAGCCAAAAGTGATACTGATTGCCCCTAATCCTAAAGAGCTTGTCTCAAGGCCCAGCCTGGACTTTACCTCAAATTCCTCATCTATTGACCCAACAAAACAATCCGTTCCTGCACAGCCAACTCAGAACCTTAAATTTGGCTGCATGGCAGATAATATAACCACTCAGAACACACCTCTCCCTAAAGCAGTTATGGATGTTATTTTGGAGGCCAGGAGGCCCAGCACCAGAAAATCATATGCATAAAAATGGAAAAGATTCTGTGCTTGGATCCAGGCCTAAGGAATTGACATGCTTGTTCCAAATATTCCTCAGATTTTACAATACCTAACTGAGATGCTGGACAAAGGCCTATCCTTCTCATCAATTAAGATCCATGCCTCTGCCATTTCAGCTCATTACAATACGGAACCACCTATTTTTTCACATCCATTGCTAAGGCAGTACCTCAGAGGGGCCAAAAACATGAGACCTCCAAGAAGAGCACCGATACCTACATGGGACCTCAATTTTGTTTTGGAAAAACTCACACTGCCTCCTTTTGAGCCAGCCAATACAGCCAAGATAAAATTCTTATCATGGAAAACAGCTCTGCTCCTAGCAATAACTTCAGCAAGAAGAGTCTCAGAGTTACAGACATTAATGGCTGTGGAACCTTTTATTATTTTCCATCCGGACAGGGTTTCTCTAAGGACGAACCCAACATTTATGCCTAAGGTGGTGTCCAGTATGGCTCTTAATCAAACCATTCATTTGCCTACGTTTTATCCAAACCCACAGAATAAAGGGGAGAGACTACTGCATTCTTTGGACATACACAGACAGCTACGCTTCTACTTGGACAAAACTAAAGCTTTCAGAAAGTCTGACCAACTTCTAGTGGCATATGGTGCAGGATCACAAGGAAAGGCAATCTCAAAGCAGACTATTTCAAAATGGATAGGCCACTGCATTTGTTTCTGCTTTTCACAACATGGCAAATCAGTGCCTAAGGGCATTAGGCCACACTCAACCAGAGCAGCAGCCACTTCAGCAGCCTTCCTCAGAGGAGTACCAACCAAGGATATTTTGGAGGCTGCAACTTGGACTTCAATGCACACTTTTACAAAGCACTACCACTTGCCTCTTTACTCTAAATCCAGAGCAGGCTTTGCCACTGCAGTTCTGCAGGGCCTCATAGCCACTCCTAATTCTATGTAGACCCAGCCACCCAACCTCAGCTTTGGGATTCAACCCAAGTGTAATGACTTCAACAGTGAAACACGATGAACATAGTACAGTTATGTACCTACCATAAATGTAGATGTTCGAGTGTATTCACTGTTGCAGTCCAGGTTACCCACCCACCATCCCCCTTTCTTTGCTGGGACTTATCTGTACTTCTCTATTCTATACAACCTATGTGGTGTATTTGCTTGTAGATGAAGGTAATTTTTATGTTAGTGCATGCTTTTTTATAAGCAATATTTTTAGCCTACCCATTTGGGGGCACCTGACATCTGGGGCAAGAAAAACTGAAGAAAATGGTGTCGGCTGCATCTTGTATACCCCTGGCGCACTGACGTCAGGGAAGAGGCGACAGCAACCAACGCTGGACCAGGACTTTGGAATTCAGGCCGACTGCGGGTAGCCTGCCAGCAGGATAACCCTTGTGTAATGACTGCAACAGTGAATACACTCGAACATCTACATTTATGGTAGGTATACAACTGTACTTTCTTCCTTCCCATTTCTCACTTTATTCTGTATTTTGTGCACATTTCTCAAGGTTAGTGAACTTATTTCCAAGGATTCCTCCTGCTGCAGGAATGCTGACTTTTGTTGTAAAGCATTTGATCTGATGTTGTCTTCTTCATTCCTCCTCACAATAGGGTTTCAGATCTGACCTTCAGATCCGGCTTGGCCACATTCTACAGACTTGAATCTGAGTCTCAAGCTTCTCCCTCTTACCCATAATACACTGCATCTACCCAAGTACCTCAGATCTCGTTTGCCTCTTTAGTGTCCAGACGAGGGTCTTGTGCGCTCAAGCTTGTGATATTTTTTTCCTTCGAAAATTTTGAGAACTCACAATAGTTTTTTTTCTGTAAGTCCCCCTCTTTTAGTTTATTTTCTTCTCTCGAGATTGTGTGTGCATGTGATAACTTTTTTTTTTTTTTTAATAGAAAAACTAACTATAAAATAAAACTATCTTCGGTAGATAACTTTAAATTTAATCTTATAACTTTAATCTTATAGTTAAAATTGTACTGTTAATATTACAGCTCGCCTAAAGTCATGTTAGTTAGCCTTTAGCTTTGTCCATTTGTTTTTGGTAGGCTTTACTTTGTGATGGTGGACAAGCCTTCACCTGGTTTCAATTGTTGCACCACTTGTGGGCATAAAATCCCCAACCAGGATGCCCACAAGGAGTGCATATATTGTTTGGGAGCTGATCATTTAAAAGCAGATTTTTCTGTCTGTGCTTCCTTCAATCCGTGTGTGTTGTCACCTCCTATGTTGGCTCCTATGTCAGATTCAGTATCTTCAACAAAATCCCTCTCTCACTCTACTAAGTCTAAACACCCCCCCCCATCTGCTTCATCCAGATCCTCTAGAAGCTGGTCTGAGGCAGATATAAACAGGATGATGAGGAGGTTCCTCAAGACCCGGATCCAGATGGGGGTTGGTCTGTGCTCCGTCCCCTGTCGGAGACATAAGCTACCCTGGCCATACCATCAGAACTCCTTCTCCGATCCAACCGAGTTTGGAATTACAGGATTTGGGAGTGCCGTGCTCTGTTCAGGGGAAGCTCCCTTCCTCGACACAGAGGTTACCCTCGATTAGCCCTGTTCCAGTTCTCTCTGAGCAGAGCGCGTCTTGGACTTCTGTTGTTGGTGCTCGGTCTGGAGGAATGTGGTTAGCTCTTTCTCAAAGCCATCTCTTCCCATAGGTACCTCGGCACTTGACAGCTCATGTCCAGTTCCTTCTGGAGGTCGCGAATCCAGGGTGAGTCCTGGCTGTTTTTCCTCTGTGTTTTTCGGCTTCAGAGAAGATGGAAAGGACCTCTCATGGTCTGTTGGACTTTTTGGTACTGGAGAGGGTTTTCTCCCAAGTTGGAGATTCATTGACGCGTGTCCCACAGTCTAGCACCATACCCCTGTCAGACCTAGGCCTTGAGCCCATTTGTCCTGCCATGAGTCTGTCTATTCCAAGTGGTCTCCAAGATCTCCGTGGTCAGAAGAGATCCCCTTCTTCTGACACTTCTCCAGAGTACCAAGCTGAGGAAGTCCTTCGGAAGAAGACATACAAAAGGAGGCACATTGACTCCCCATTGGAGTCCTTAACTGAGGACACCAACTTTGATGAGGGGAAAGGATCCCCACCCTCAGGATGTCTGCTTTGGGGACATCCTGGTGATCCTGAAGCAAAAAGTTGGTGATCTGCCCAACCTCCTTCTTCTGAGGAGTCAGTTCTCTTGGAAGCATTTGGGATGAGCCCATCTACATCCTGGGTGATACCCTCCCTCACCCCCCTCCCCGCGGATTCCCTGGTTGAGTTGGTATCTTGCTGGGCATGGAAGGAACCAAATACAATTGAGCCCATACCCAAGCAACCTGATAGAGTTCTGGTATCCCCCGCAGATAGGAAACATTGGAGCAAGGGTCCGTAGTTGATGCCATTGTGGTGGCGGCAGCCACTAAGAAAGAACTGGCAGAAGAAACTACCAGTGTCCATCCACCTAACCAGGAGTCTAGAGCATTGGATAGGATTGGAAAATGCGTTTATGACTCTGCCACCTTTGCACTGAGGTCATCGAACTACCTGACCCATTTTTCCCAGCTTCAGAGAGATCTGATCAAGGAGCTCTCAGCAGCTCTCTGAATCCATGCCTGCGGAGGAATTTGAAAAAGTTTCTCCCAAGCTGACCACTCTATTGTCCATCACCAGCTCATTGACGAGGTTGATCTCCCATACCATGGTGGGTACCTCACGATCAGCTGGTTCAGGACTTTCTCTAAGGAGGAATGCCTGGATGAGGCTATGTCATTTCACAGAGCCCTTTAAGGCATCCTTTGTGAATGCCCCTTACGATGGCTCATTGCTGTTTGGGCCTTCGGTTCAAGATACTCTCACCCTTAGTGAAAAGGATGGGAAGACCCTTTCTGCTGCAGGAATTAAATTTTCTATACCCCAGAGGTCCTTCTCCAGGAACCAACATGGAGGCAAGAAAATGTGGTTTTGCAAATCCCAAGGGCCTTTCCAGGACCTGAGCAGGGAACCCTCCCCTAGAGGTAGAGGGGTAGGTCTTGATGGTAGACACCACCCTAGAGGCAGAGGGGGTTCACCGAAACAGGGCTTTAGAGAAACCTTTTCTGATAAGCCCTACCAGTGCTGCTGAAGCGCTGCCTGACTGTCCGTCTCTAGAGACAGTTTGGGGCCGACTAGCTTGGCACTCAAAAGCCTGGACCCAGTTGACTGAAAAATTGTTAGATGCTAAGCATAATATCCAGAGGCTATTACATTTCCTGTTTTCTTCTCCCAAATTCCAAGAGCCTTTTCGGCATGCCACCCAGTTAGAGGGAGCAGGCAGCACAGGAAATTCCAAGAATGCTGCAAAAAAGATTCATCCAAGAGGTCACAGCCAAGCAGAAAGGATTCAGAACCTACTCCCACTTCTTTTTAGTGCTGAAAAAGACAGGGGACCCAAGATCCATTCTGGATCTAAGTAGGTTGAATGGGATAGGTAAAGAAGTCGAGGTTCCAAATGGATACAGTTCAGTTCCTTCTGCCACTGTTGCACAATGACGACCGGATGTGCTCTGTAGATCTCAAGGACACGTACTTTCACATCAAAATAGGCCCTCCAGGAGATATCTGTGCTTCTGGCTGGAAGACCATCATTATTGATTCAGAGCACTGCCCTTTGGGCTCACCACAGCCCCCCAGGTGTTCACCAAATGCATGACAATGGTAGCAGCTCACATGAGGCTCAAAGGATTCCAGGTGTCTCCATACTTAGATGATTGGCTCCTTACTACTCCCATGAGACATCAGTTAATCCAAGCCAGGGATTACTTAATCCAGTTATCTTATTCTCTGGCCATCACCATAAACCTGAACAAGTCCAACCTGACTGCTGTGCAGAACCTGGAATTTATAGGGACACATCTGAACACAAGGGATCAGATAGCCTCTCTCCCTTTGCACTGCATATCAGCTCTGAGGAATCAGGTACATGACTTGTTATCCCAACAGATCCCTCTTGCATAGATGGTCTTACAAGCCCTAGGATCCATATCTGCAGCTATCCTGTTAGTTCCTCTAGCCAGATTTTTCATGCGAGTTCTGTAGTAGACATTTGCGGTGCAATTGTGCATCGTCTTTCACCCACTGTCCCTTCCCATCAGAATGACTCCAATTTGCAAGCATCACCTCAGCTGGTGGATACAGTCAGATAATCTCCTTCTAGGCAGGCCCTTCTTAAACAACCCCCCCCCCCCCGTAGCCACCATGACCACAGAAGCTTCCTAGTTCAGGTGGGGAGGGGCACTATAATGGGAAGATGATCCAAGGCATGTGGTCCCCTATCGAGACCAGGTTGCATATCAATGTCCTAGAGATGAGGGCAGTTTTCCTAAAGTTGCAAGCCTTTCAGGATGCTCTTCCCTTCAGGACTATTGCAGTACACACCGACAACATATCTGTTGTCTGGTACATCAGCAAACAAGGAGGAACCCATTCTTACCCTTTGTGCAAGGTCATGAAGGTGTGAGAGTGGGCAGTATCTTCAGACTGCCTTCTAGTTGCAATGCATATCCCGGGGAAACAGACTTAGCAGATTGCTCTTGGTTCTGCACAACTGGTCCCTCAGTCAGTCAGTGGGGAACATGTTCTTCAGTCGCTGGGGTCAACCTTGCTGTGACCTGTTTGCCTCTCCCCACAACAGTAAATGCAGCAAGTTCCTCACTCTAATCCCTAATCCGGGGGAGTTCCTGAGGGATGCAGTATTCCACGATTGGCTGCCAGGTCTCCTGTATGCTTGCCCTCCTCTTCCACTCATCCAGATGTTTCTTCAGAAGGCAAGCAAGTTGAAGAGCTCTGTCATCCACATTGCTCCCTTCGACAGGTGTGGGTCTCCTTCCTCTGGTCTCATCAGAAATATCCTTCTTGTGTACTGGGACCAAGTCAGGACCTCCTTTCTCATCTGTTAGGGATGCAACATCCTAATCTTTGTGATCTCAAACTGGCCTCTTGGTTTCTCCATTTCCATCCCTAGTGAGACAGTCCAGGCTTAATTCCCCAGTACAAAAGGCACTTCTAGCTTCACAAAAAGTCTTCCACCAAAAAAAGTCTACACTAGTAAGTGGAAGAGATTTGTTATTTGGGCTATAAACATAAACACTGACTCTTTCTTAGTGCCAGTTTCAAGCTTTCTGCTATTTCTTAGTACTGTATTCAAGGAGGGTGCTAGCTTCTCAATCATCAGGCTTCAGTTAGCTGCTATTTCTGATTTCCATGCTGCAAGTCAGTGTCATTCCCTGTTCACTTTTAGGTTGTGCACATTCTTCTTGAAAGGTGTTTTCTTGTTGAGGACTCCCATCAAGGATCCCTCCCCTCCTTGGGATCTCACTGTCGTGTTGCAGGCTTTGATCCAGGGACCCTTCAAACCAGCTGCAAATTGTGACATGAAGGTTTTGTCATGGAAGACTATCTTTTTGGTGGCTATAACTTCCATTAAGAGAATTTCTGAACTGCAAGCCTTATCCTTCAAACCTTCTTACATAGTTTTCATAAGGACAGGGTATCGTTATGCACCAATCCTTCCTTTATGCCCAAAGTAGCCACTGAAAACAGTATCAACCAATCCATCCAATTACCAGTGCATTTTCCAAATTTCTCCAATAAAGGAGAGTATGTTCTTCACCTTCTAGATGTTCATAGACAACTCCATTTTTACCTGCACAGGACCAAGCAACACAGGAAGTCTGACCACCTCTTTCTAGTCTTAAAGGAGAGTATGTTCTTCACCTTCTAGATGTTCATAGACAACTCCATTTTTACCTGCACAGGACCAAGCAACACAGGAAGTCTGACCACCTCTTTCTAGTCTTTTCATCTAATAGACTAGGACAAGTGGTGTCCAAAATTACCTTGGCAAAATGGATATCTGGCTGCATTTCATACATTTACTCACTCAAGGTATTGGAATTCCCTAGACTTTCCATAGCACATTCATAGTTTCATAGTTTAGTACTAGGCTATCTGCCCTGGGGCATTTGTAAGCCTAGCCATAGTGATGTGGCTTTCGCCACCCCATGAAATGGTACAAAAATGTACAGAATAGATTCAGAATACTGTGCCTCTGTCTAGTAGTGACACAGTGAAGTTCCCCTTATATAATAGAATTAGTTTACTGTGCCCCTGTCTAGTAGTGACACAGATGTGACCCCTGGGGTAAACTTACGATCTCCCATCCACTCATCAAGATTTCTCTTGAAGAGAGTTAGTGAGGGGCTCTGCCTAACATGAACTGGGATTCTGTTCCAGAGCATGGGAAGCCTCTGGGTTATGAATCTGTCCCTCCAGCATGTTCTATTCATACTTGTGCCGAGGTTTAAGTCTTTAGCTCTCGTGGTTCTGATGGATTTGGATTTTTTTAGGTGGAGCATGTCCATCAGTTCCTGATTGGACATGGCCTTGTACGTCAGGCACAGATCACCTCTGAGCAGGCGGTGTGCTACTGAATAGAGCTGGAGTTTCTTTAGTCTGGCAGAATAAGACATATGTTGGAGACCCTTGATCCTCTTGGTGAGGTACTTTTGTGGTCTCTCCAGCTGTTGCAAATGCCGGGTGAGGTACATACCAAATGGGGCATTGTGCTCAATCATGGGTCTGATGAGGGAGGAGTATAGGGGTACAATGACATCCTTGGATCTGGATGTGAATCCCTTCATGATAAGGTGTGCAAGGTAGAATGTCTTCCTAACCACTTTGGCAACATGGGTGTCAAATGAGAGGTCGCTGTCGACTTGGGTCCCTAGGTCTCTAATTA
Organism: Protopterus annectens; assembly: GCF_019279795.1. Lineage (NCBI taxonomy): Eukaryota > Metazoa > Chordata > Ceratodontiformes > Protopteridae > Protopterus > Protopterus annectens. Next base: position 795,491,266 of record NC_056733.1, on the reverse strand, counting down.
CTTTTTCCGTACTCAGTGTGGGTTGCTGTCTATGTGATAACTTGTGGGTACTTTGTTTTTCCCAAAGGGGATGACTATACATTTTTTGGCATTTAGTTTAAGGCCATGACTCCGGCATCAGTTGTCCGTTTCTGTGAGGCCTTTTTGTAGGATGTATGTGTCCGCTGGTGTATCGACTATGGCGCCTAGTTTGCAGTCATCTGCAAACTTTGTCAGCCACAACCCTCCCATGTTTGCTTTAACATCTGAGAAATAAATGCCGAACAAGAGGGGTCCCAGGACAGATCCCTGTGGGACACCACTTGTGACTGGCTTTGACATTGCTCCAGCGATTTTAACTTTATGGGTTCTGTCCTTTAGCCAGTTTGCAACCCATCTAGTGACATAAGGGTTTACATTTAAGCTGTTGAGCTCATCTATGATGCTTGAGTGGGGTATTGTGTCGAAGGCCTTAGCCAAGTCCAGGTAGGCTGTATGGACTGCTTTGCCCTCATCAATGGCTCTAGTGACTGTTTTGAAAAAGTCAACCAGGTTCAAAAGGCAGGATCTTCCCTTTACAAAGCCGAACTGGGTGGGATCAAGTGTCTGTAGGTCCCCAATGTCTCTCTTTATGAGTTCCTTAATGATTCTTTCCATAGCTTTGCAGACCAGGCTGGTTAAGCTTATGGGGCGGTAGTTCCCAGGGTCTGTAGAGGTACCCCCTTTGTGGAGTGGGACCACTGTTGCTGTACGCCAGTGTTCAGGTACATATCCTGTAGTAAGGCTAAGGTTAAATAGCATTTTTATGTGCGGGTTTAGCTTCTCTTGGAGTTCACGTAGCACGCAACCCAGGATACCGTCAGGTCCCATTGATGCTGTGTTTTTAGCTTTGCTGAGGGCGGCTCTTACCTGGACATCTGAGATGACAGGGAGATTACATTCAGCTGGGATAAGTATTTCTTCTTTTGGGGGTGAGGGAGGGGAGAAATTTGCACTGAACCTGTCAGCCAGAATGTTGGCAATATCTGTGGGTTCAGTGTATTTTTTGTTGTTGTGAACTAACTCTGAGCATATCTGAGGGTTTCCACCCAGGTTTCTAACACATCTGAAGAAGGCTTTGTGGTTATCTTTAGTGTCCTTAGCGATTTTTCTCTCAAAGTTGGCCTTGGATGTTTTTATGAGAGAACGTAGTTTTCTGCTAGTGTTGATCAGAGATGTCTTCCCTTTATGGGATTTTGCTCTGTCGTGCAGTAGCTTCCTTCTTTTGTTATACAATTTGTTAATGGCTGAGGTCCACCAGACAGGATGCTTGCCTTTGGTGGAGAGGGTCTTGGATTTATTTGGGATTGCATGATCCATGCATTCTTGGAGATGTCCATAGAAAGCATTTGAGAAGGATTCAGCATTGTGGGATGTGGTATTCACTGGCCCAGTGGGCTTAAAGGATACCATCTCAGTCTTAAGAAGAGTGAAGTCTGCTTTTGAGAAGTTTTTCACTGTGGTCTTTTGTGCTGGGGGTGGAGGTGGGATATGTATATCCAGGGTGATTAGTTTGTGGTCAGATCTCACTAGTGAGGGGTATACCTCCGGTGTGGAGCATTTTGTCCCCATGTTTGTGATGATCTGGTCTAGTATATTATCTCTCCTAGTGGGAGAGGTGACTAGTTGTTCCAGTGCATTTGAATTTATGAATTCCAGGAACCTTTGGGCTAGGGTGTTAGGGCTAGAATAATGTACCCAATCTATGTTAGGGTAGTGGCAGTCTCCCAGTATGATGGTATTTTGTGATAAATTCATATCCTCCAATGTCTTCAGGAAGGCTGAGTGGGGTTCCTGAGATTGGGAGGGCGGTCTGTAACATGCTACCAGTTTTGCCTGTGGTTAGTTGCACCTGTATGGTCTCCGATGCTTCATGTGTTGCTACTAACCTGGAGGTGTGGGTGTCCTTGATGAATATGGACACTCCCCCTCCCTTTGTGGTTCAGCCCGGGTTTTGGGGCCGAAAAGCATGATACGAGGTATAGCCTGGTAGCGCTGGCGTGCTCTCAGGAGCCTTGAACCGGGTTTCAGTTACTGCACGGGCGTCGATGTTCTCCATACTGAGGAGTGCATCGAGTGCCTGCATCTTGAGATTTAGACTTCTGGCGTTGAGCAGCATTACCCTTAGTTTTTTACCATTTTTGTTTTCTAAGGAGGTGGGTTTGTCTTTTGAGCCTTGCCTAAAAAAGGCACTATGGGGGTGGCAAGAGCCTTAGCCAATATCCGGAAGCCCAGTGGTGACAGGTGCAAGCCATCCCTTGCGAAGCAGCGTGGCTTGCCCAACATGTCATCCCAAGCAGACAGACATTGGATCCCCTTAGAATGACACCAGTACTTGAGCCAATTATTAAAGCTGATCATCTTGTCTTTGTATTGTGGCATCATTCTTGGTGAGGGCAAGATGCTGCTCAGGGTCAGGGTCATACCAGCCTGGGCTACATAATCAGAGAGCTCCTCTATGTCTCTTTTCATGTAGTCCAGGGAGGTACGTCTCAGGTCATTCACGCCAGCACGGACAATGACGGAGTCATATTTGTACTTGCTTTGGAGTGACCTGAGTGCGTGTGTTATGTGGCGGATCCTAGCTCCCGATAGGCAGCTCACAGTCACCCTCTCCTTGTTCAGCCTGGTAAGCGGGACATCAGTGTGTCTGACTATAGAGTCACCTATTACTAGTGTATCAGGCATGGTGTTTGGCCTTAAGGGCTGTGATTGATTGACACACTGATTTATTGAAGTATGTGTTGCATGTGTTTTGTTTTGAGGTGGTGGATTTTTGGATGTCTGCTTTGGGAACCTCTGTTGTTTTGTTGTTTTGGTAAGTTTTTTATTAGAGCCTCCGAGTATGTCTTTGTGTTTTTATGTGTTTGGTTTGCAGTTGTGGTAGGTCTATGTGGGACTGGGTTTGTTGTGTGTGTGGTTACCATCTCCTCCTGTCTGGTCATGCCAGCCCTGAGTTGAGAGAGTTCAGCCATTCTACCAAGAACCATGGCTACTTCTTCTACCTTGTATTCTAGAACCTACATTAATATTTGCATGGCAATGACATGGTCTAGCAGTCGCACCTTTGTATCGCACTACAAGTTGGATATCATCTCCAGCAGCAGGGCCTCCATTGGTTCATTAGTGCTTTGGCATATCCTTTCATGAGGGCCACCTGGGATCTATGTATCTGGGTACTCTTGACTCTGTCATGAGGAGGAATGAAGATGACAACATCAGATTAAAAGGTTATGTTTTAACATAACTTGGCATCTGTGTTGTCTTCCTTCATTCCTTCTCACTTACCTGCCCAACCATCCTTCTACCTCTTTTGTTCTAGAGGATCCTGGAGTTTGAAGGGACTCCTATGTCCCATGTCTGAGCCTCATCTGCCATTCCTTTGCTGTATGGGTGTTGGATGAATGTAATCAGCAAACTTTATCTGAAGCACATGGGTGGTCGTAGTGCATTTTGGGTAAGAGGGAGGAGCTTAAGAGTCTGATCCAAGTCTGTAGAATGTGGCCGAGCTAGATCTGAAGGTCGGATCAGAGACCCTATCATAAGGGGGAATGAAGGAAGACAACACCAATGCCAAGTTGTTGTAAGACATAACCTTTTATTACTGCACTTGAGCTCAAAGCCAGTTCATCTTACATTAAGAAGATTATTTTGCTCTCTGGTGCAAGCAGAGAGCTGAATGCAACCCATTGAAGTTGGGGACTGCTTGCAGAAAGCTTATTGTGTATTTATCTGATTGACCTGAGGACTTAACTGTCTAATAGCCTTTCATCCTACTAGTATAAAAGAATTACATTTTTGTGAGATTCTGCTCATTTATTCAGAGCTTCCTGTGCCTGCTTGGACACATGTGACTACAGCACTTGGATTGCTTCTAAAACCATCTGGACCTACAAAGCTGATAAGTAGCTTTTTGCACTTGCTGTAACTGTCTCGGTGCTATTTACCACTTCTGTGCTTTATTGATTTGGTTGCAGCTGTCACTGTTTATAGCCTGCACCTGTTAAAGAAACATCATCTGTTTGTTAATGTACTGCTCTTAGGTTGTTTTACCAGCATTCTGATATTTCATAACCTACTCTGATACTACAAAAGCTGTTCTCAGTTTACCAAGGTTCTCCTGAGTCTGCCGAAATATTTTTAAATTTTGTAAAGTTTTTCTGTGTTGTTGAAGTTCTCTTGTTTGCACACTTTTCTGTATTTTATGAACATTTTTCAGGGTTACTGAACTTGTTTCCAAGGATTCCTGATACTGCAGGAATTCTGACATTTGTTGTAAAGCATTTGTTACTGCACTTGAGCTCAAAAACAGTTTGTTGTACATTGAGAGTTCTTTTGCACTTTGGTGGGAACAGAGAGCTGAATTCAACCCATCCAAGTTGTGGACTGCTAGCTGAAAGCTTATTAAGTGCTTTTGTGATTAGCCTGAAGGCTCAACTGTGTAAAAGTCTCTCATCCTTCTGATATATCCTCATGCGCAGATCAAATGGGGTTCCCACTGTTTTGTATATAAACAGACCTCTCCAGTTTAAAACCCTGTATAGGAAACTCTCTCCATAGTCTCCCATAGTTCACAGGTGCTTTAAGAGCTGCTAATTTGTGCACAGAATGGTACCACTGCAGGTCATCTCACTTTGACTTTTAAGTGACTCTCTCCTACTCCTTCCCATCTACTAATGATTTAGTACAATGGATAGGCGTTTCTCTGACATCTGTGTTTCTGGCCTGGTGGATATAGGCATCCTGAGGCAGTGTAGTAATTGCCTCATGTTCGCTGACTACCATTTAATTTTAGAACAGACAAACACAGTGTGTGAGTGATGTAGCTGCACAATGTCATTGAAGGCAAAGCTCTCATATGCACACAAAAATGCAAACCACGTTGTTAGTGTTGCACCCAAAACACTCACTACCAACACTAAGGAACAAACACACAGACCCACATATGTGGAGGGACTCACTTGTAATCTACCCAAACCTCCAAGACCCCCCTAACGCATCCCTCAGTGGCCCTGCACACATTCAAAAAAGGCAGCACCTCACAAAACACACAGTTGTGAAAATCCTAGTAGCCCACTTCCAAGCCCATATTACAGCACACAACACAGCCAAACATTTTAGTTATTGTGGAGTCCATTGCAAGACATACTAATTTCCCCCTTAACCAGGCTAAACAAGGAGAAGATCACAGTGAGCTGTCTGTCTGGAGCCAGGATCCGCCAGATCATGCATGCACTTCTTTAAAGCACAAGTGCAAGTATGACACGGTCGTAGTCCGTGAGGATGTAAATGACCTAAGACGTACCTCACTGGACTAAATGAAGAGAGACATGATGGAGCACTCTGTGTATGTGTCCTAGCCGGGTATGAATGTAGCGTTGAGTAGCATCCCATCATCACCTATGATGATATCACAGTACCAGCAAAAAATGATTGACTTCAACAATGGGCTTAGTTTCTGGTGTCAGAACAAATGGATCCAATATCCGTCAGCTTGCGGAGACGTGATCAATAAACCATTATGTTTTGCCAGAGATAGTTTGCACTTGTCCCCACTGGGCTTGCGGATACTGGCAAACACTTTTATCTATCCCCATAGTGCTATTTTTAGGCCGTGCCAAGTTGTTAACCCTCCAACATAACAAAAATCAATCACGACTACCTAAAGGTATTGCTTCTCAACTCTAGGAGTTTAAATAAAAAAAAAAACTGCATTCCTAGATGCAGTCCTCACCCTGGAGAGCGTAGACATGTGCAGTCACAGAAACATGGTTCAGAACCATCAAAAGCACACCTGCTATTAAAGGCTACAGTGCCTTTCATATATTTCGATCCCCCTTAGCTCAGGATAAAGCAAGAGGAGGAGGCGTCTCAGTGTTCATAAAGGACAGGTACACTGCTAGACTGGTCCAACAACATGACTCAGTTGAGCTGCTCCATGTCCAACTAACCACAGGTGCAACCCTCTATCATATCCTTTCTAGCTACAAATCCCCTTTGATGAGTGTGAAAAACCACACCGCCTATCTAAACCTACTGGAATCTCTTAACATTCAGCCTAGCACCATACTTATGGGTGACTTCAGCTGTCAATTCATAAACTGGGAGACTTATACGACCCATAATTCATTTGCTCAGAAGATGTTCTTCGTGTTTCACTTTTGCAGTCATTACATTTGGGTAATCTGCTGGCAGGTTGCCCTCACTCGGCCTGATTAACAAAGTCTTGGGTTCTGCGTCAGATGCTGTCCCTTCTTCCATGACTTCAGGGGTATAAAATATGCAGCCGATGTCATTACATCAGTCTTTCTTGCCGTGCGGTGCCCGAAGCAGAAGCAGTTCGCAACTGCCGGTCGGCCGACTCCTGAAATTTTTGTTTTTGAGTTTCAGAACCGAAGTCTTCAATTTAAAGCTAAGTAACCCCATTGGGGAAACTTTTTCTTGCTCCTTACCGATGTCAGTAAAAGTTAATAATTGCATTACTTGTGGAAAGCAAATACCTCATAAAGATTTTCATTTGTACTGCATTCCTTGTCTAGGCCCTGACCACGACGTACCTTGCTGTCAGTTTTGTGCTTTATTTAATCAGCGCACTCTCCGTCGTCGGTACATTTTTGCCTCTAATTATTTCTGTTCTCGGTTTAATTATCCAGAAATGTCATTGATTAGCTTTCCGACTACTGGAATTCCGAAAAAATGCAAAGATAAAGACAGAGACAGGCCGCTGAGGTCCAAAACTGCCGACAACGCTTCTCCTAAGCCAGTCGCCAGTTCGCCGGTACTCAATGATGTGCTTTCGCAGCCCCTGATACCTGCCACTTTTGATTTGCAGGCCTCTACTGAGACCCATTCGGAGTCCAGTATGCCGCGAGATGCTTCACCTATGAAACCCGTGGATGTCTCTACCTTGGATGAGTTCGGAGCCACTGTGCAGGCACCTGCTTCTGAGGGTGTATTCAGGCCTAAAGACTTGCATATTAAATTGACACCACCTTCATTACTAAGGCCAAAATCTCGATCCATGTTTAAAAAAATGATGCCCAGGCTACATGTTCAGGCCCCTATGCCTAAAAAACAAATGATAAAAATGGCTGAAGATCTAATTTCTCTAATCAGGGGTAGTCAACCCCCTCTCTAAGAGGCCTAGAGCTGAACTTGATTATGAATCTTCTGATCAGGATTCTGTTATGTCTGACTCTTCTAATGACCTGGATTTGTCCATACCTACTTATGAGGATTCCGATGCAGAGGACTCCATTCCTTCTGCTTCCCCTCCTGAGGACTTTTCTTTTGGGGAAACTTTACATGCTTTGAGGGAGCATTTCCACTGGGAAAGCCAGGAATTTTCTGATTCAAAAAAGAGGCTTAGGTATTTCCTGCTTCTACCTCAGCGTAGGCCTTTGGCTATACCTCATGTACTAGACATTGTTGATGATGTGTTTTCAGAATCCAGTTTGGCCCCTGATTCCCTGCCTCCGGCTCCTAGTAAACCTGACAGATACTACAGGGTTCTTGAGTCTCACAAGTTCCTTTTCAAAAATCCTGCTGCAGATCCAGAAACCATTTCTCAGGGGCCCAAGGGCATTAAGGCTTCTACTGCTAAAAATACTACCCCTTCTGATAGAGATTCCAGGGTGCTGGATAGATGGGGTAAAAAGGTTTATACTTCTGCGACCTTGGCAATCAGAGCATTAAACTGCCAATTTCATATGTTAAAATATCAACAGCATATTATTGGACTGCTTAAACAGAAAATGATGTTGATTCCTGACTGTGTGGAAAATAAAGATTTACAGGATTTAATGCATTCTGCTGAACAAGTTGGAAAACATACTTTGCAATGTGGTTTTGATTCTTGTGGCCTCCTGCAGGGCTGCTGTTACTGGGTCTGTGCTTAGAAGGCATGCTTGGCTTAAGGAGCATTCTTTGCCTGATATTGTTAAAGCTGAATTGTTGGATGCTCCTTTAAATCAGGACCGCCTGTTTGGCAATAAGGCTGAAGAAGTTCTAAAAAAGATGGAAGATAAAGCTAAATCTATGCAAACTGTTAAAGATTTCTTACAAGTGCAACCTCCAAGATTTAGTAGGCATTGGCCTACTAAGAATTGGTCCTTTCCAGCCCCTTCCAGATCCTCTCAAGCCAAACCCAGACACAGCAAAAACCCCAGGTTTCTCCCAGGGTACTCTCAGAGCTAAGCAGTGGGGGGGCCTCCACTTCCAAATCTGGAAATAACAAGACCCCCCCCCCTACAGTAAACAGTCTCAATTACTTCCTTTTAAAATTACCAAGCACTTACCTTTCAACCGCCCCTTTGGGGGGAAAGATTGCTCTTCATGCAAAGAACTGGGAACTCATAATCCAGGACAAATGGGTTTTAAATAGTGTCCCAGGGATACAGATTTAATTTCCACACATTGCCAACACCAAACAGGTGGTCAGACCTGCCCCCGAATCAGTGGGCAGAGGCTCAAAAACAAGCTTTCTCTCTTAAGCATGGGGGGTATTCAGCTGGTGCCAGAAGAGGAAAAGGAACAAGGTTTCTATTCAAGGCTTTTCCTGGTACCCAGAAAAGACAAATCATGGCGCCCAATCCTGGATCCGTCTACTCTAAACACCTTTCTGGAGATTCCAAAATTCAAGTTACTTTCTATGATAGGCAAAGACGTCTGGTTGGCAACTCTAGATTTAAAAGAAGCATACCTGCACATCCCAATCAGGGAATCTTGCAGAAGATACCTATGCTTCAAAGCAGGCTACTTGCATTATCAGTTCTCTACACTGCCCTTTGGCTTGTCTACTGCACCCAGGGTATTCACAAAGTGCCTGGCTCCAGTTATTGCATTTTGCAGGCAACGAAATATTCAAATATATCGATACCTGGACGATTGTCTAATTCAGGCAGAAAACCAGGACATACTTTTAAATCATCTGGCATTTGTAAAAAGAGTTCTAAATTGTCTAGGGTACACCATAAACGAAAATAAATCACAACTGGTACCCTGTCAACAGATTACATTCCTGGTTGCAGACTTGAATACAACTGCCCAGATGGCTTTCCTCACACCAGAGAAGCAAATTCATTTGGTAACTTACTTCAAACAAGTGACCACAAAATCCCTGCTATCTGCAAGACAAATGCTGCAAGCCTTGGGGTTCATGGCCTCCTGCATTGTTCTAATTCCATATGCAAGACTGCATATGAGGAAACTACAGTGGTATCTAAAAAGTCTATGGAGTCAACATTGTCACAGCCTGGAAACAATGATTCCTATCATACCTTGCCTACGCCTGGAGTTCCTATGGTGGGCAGAAGCCTGCCACCAGAACAAGGGATTACCATTCACACTACCCCTTGCCGCCCAAACCCTAACTACAGATGCATCAGACTCTGCATGGGGGTCTCACCTGGCAGGGAAGTGCATTCAGGGCAATTGGAACCCAAATCAAATGCACCTACATATCAATCAAAAAGAAATGTTAGCTGTACAGAATGCTCTGACAGCCTTCAAGGACTGCATTCTTCCAGGACAACTAATGGTAAAGACGGACAACACCACGGTTATGTGGTACATAAACAAGCAGGGGGATACATGTTCCTACCCCCTCTGCAGACTAGCCATCGCATTGTGGAGCACAACCCTGAGCTACCAAGTGCATCTACAAGCTCAATTCCTGCCAGGAAAATTGAATACACTGGCAGACGGACTAAGCAGAAACCTCAAGGACCCACACGAATGGAAACTGGAACCATGGATTTTCAACATGTTGACAAACAAATGGGGAAACCCAGACATAGATCTATATGCCTTCCCCCAGAACTACCAGTTGGACAAGTTTTGCACGGGGAAGCCCAGACATAGATCTATTTGCCTCCCCCCAGAACTACCAGTTGGACAAGTTTTGCACAAGGACTCCCCACAAACAAGCCTGGAAAGTGGATGCTCTGTCCTTCAGCTGGAAAAATCTATCAGTCTGTGCTTTTCCCCCTCTGCCTCTGCTCTCCAAAGTTCTACTAAAAGTCAAACAGGACTAACCAAGGATGATTTTGATTACTCCAGACTGGCCACGCCAACACTGGTTCCCCCTCCTGCGCAGTGTGTCGCTAATATCTCCATGGCACCTGCCACAGACTCCTTCCCTGCTGTTTCAGCAGGAGAACCAAATTCTGCACCCTCAGCTTCCAACATTAAACCTTGCAGCCTGGCTAATCACTTAAATTCACCCTATCATCCCTCAGCAAACCTGTGATGGATGCCATCTTGGAGGCGAGGAGACCTAGTACTACAAAATCTTATGCTGACAAATGGAAAAGATTCTGTGCCTGGAATCAGTCTTTAGGGATGAGCACAGCAGCGCCCAATGTACCTCAGATTTTGCAATACTTAACTGAGATGTTTCAAAAGGGCCTGTCTTTTTCCTCCATTAAAATCCATGCCTCAGCTATTTCAGCTCACTGTAACACGGAACCACCCCTCTTCTCTCATCCTCTGCTCAAGCAGTATCTCAGAGGATCAAAAAACTTGAGACCACCCAGGAGAGCTCCAACCCTTGCCTGGGACCTTAACTTTGTTTTGGAGAAAATCACTCTACCTCCTTTCGAGCCAGCTGCTACTGCAGACTTAACATTTCTTTCTTGGAAAACGGCCTTCATTTTAGCAATCACTTCAGCTAGAAGGATATCTGAATTACAGGCCCTTATGGCAGTGGAGCCTTTCATCATCTTTCATGTAGACAGGGTATCTCTCTGGACCAATCCATCCTTCATGCCCAAGGTGATTTCCAGTGTGGCTCTTAATCAGTTCATTCATTTGCTAACCTTCTTTCCCAATCCACAGAACAAAGGGGAACGGAGTCTGCATTCCTTGGATGTGCACAGACAACTAAGATTCTACTTGGACAGGACTAAATCTCTCAGAAAATCTGAACAATTGCTGGTAGCATTTGCTGCAGGGGCAGAGGGGAAGGCTATTTCAAAACAAACCATTTCTAAGTGGATAAGCCATTGCATTCATTTCTGCTATAAGCACCATGGAAAACCTATCCCCCAGGGGATCAGATCTCACTCCACCAGGGCTGCATCTACTTCTGCAGCCTTTCTCAGAGGTGTCTCTACCAGAGATATCCTAGAAGCTGCTACCTGGAGTTCTGTGCATCCTTTCACCAAGCATTATCATTTACCAATTTCCTCTAAATCCAGAGCTGGCTTTGCCACTGCTGTCTTGCAGGGCCTTATAGCTGGCCCTAATGCTGTATAAACTCCTCCTCCCAACCATAGCTTTGGGAATCTACCCAAATGTAATGACTGCAACAGTGAAACACGAAGAACATAGTACAGTTCTGTACACTTACCATAAATGTAGATGTTCGAGTGTATTCACTGTTGCAGTCCTGGTTACCCTCCCTCCAGCCCCCTAGATTTTCTGACTATACCTCTACTTTCCTTTACTATGCTTAAAAGCCTTTTTGGTGTATTTGCTTTTGGTTGGAGGTATACATTTGTGTTTTTGTGTTTATTTGCTCCCCATTAGGGGGCACCTGACATCTGGGGCAAGAAAAACTGATGTAATGACATTGGCTGCATGTTTTAAGAGACCGCATCCAACATAGGACCCAAGACTTTATTAATCAGGCCGACTGATGGCAACCTGCCAGCAGATCACCCAGATGTAATGATTGCAACAGTGAATACATTCTAACATCTACATTTATGGTAAGTGTACACAACTGTACTTTTTTGGACTTCTTCAATGCAAACTCCCTGGAGCGCAACTAGTTAGCTCCCCAACTCTGCACTTGGGCTTCAGGCCAGTTATTTTACATTAAGAAAGTTTGTGGTCTGCACTCTTGTGGGAGGAGAGGCTGGTTTCTGCCCTTCTGAGCTAGGAATTTCTGGTTAAAGGCTTATAGTGCCTGCATATTTGAACTGTTTCTTACTGAAATTGGTACACCTTGTTTGCTGTAGCATAGACTAGATCCAGGCCTGCTGAATCTAGCTTTGTTTGTATGCTTGTTGTTGTTTGCTTGTTATTTCCTTGAAACGCTAATTCCACCTAAAACCCGGCTTTTCAGCGCTTCTGTGGATCCCTAGTGATATCTGCATTGCTTACTGTACTTATTTCCTTGTTTCACTTGAAAGAAAGTTACTGTTTGTCATTTTTGCATTTAAGTTACCTGTAACGCATTGCATTTAAGTTACCTGGCACTTGCTCACTAAAGCAATTATATAAGTCAGCACTAAAAAATTAAAAGCACTACACCCTCACAAACTCCCCTTGAGTACCTTGTTCCCCATTGGCCCTTTTTTTCAATTATAAAGGAATTCCCAATACTATTCTAGCATGTCCAAAGGTCAGTTGTCAATCTCCTCTCCAGTCCAGCTGGTGAATCTGGGAATCTTGAGGCAAGTTTACAACTGCCTCATGTACACAGGCAACCCTCTCCTCCACCCAACAAATGCAACCATATAGCCAAACTGGAGGCTAAGCTCTCTCAACTCAGTACTGGCATAACCAGTCAGGAGGAGAAGGAAACCACACTCACTACAATTCCAGTCTCACATAGACCTACCACGACAGCAAACCAAATACATAAAAACATACTCGGAGGCTCTAAATAAAAATCTGCCTAAGCAGCAGAGACCTCCAAAGCAGACACCCAAGCAACCGCTACCCCAAAACAAAACACGTGCAACACATAGCTCACAAAGCCAGTGTGCCGAACAGTCACAGCCCTTAAGGCTAAACAACACACCTGATACACTTGTAATAGGTGACTCTATCATCAGGCACACTGACGTCCCGCTCACCAGGCTGAACAAGGAGAAGGTCACGGTGAGCTGCCTGTCGGGCACTAGGATCCGCCACATAACACAAGCACTCAGGTCACTCCAAGGCAAGTACAAATATGACTCAGTCATTGTCCATGCTGATGTGAATGACCTGAGACGTACCTCCCTGGACTACATGAAAAGAGACATAGAGGAGCTCTCTGAGCATGTAGCCCAGGCCGGTATGACCCTGACCTTGAGTAGCATCTTACCCTCACCAAGAATGATGCTACAATATGAAGACAAAATGATCAATTTCAACAATTGGCTTAAGTATTGGTGTCATTCAAAGGGGATCCAATGCCTGTCAGCCTGGGATGACATGCTCGACAAGCCACGATGCTTCGCTAGGGATGACTTGCACCTGTCACCCTGGGCTTTGGATATTGGCAAAGGTTCTTGCTACCCCATAATGCCTTTTTAGGCAAGGCTCAAAAGACAAACCCACCTCCATAGGTATCACAAGGGATAAGAAACTAAGAGTAATGCTACTCAACGCCAGAAGTCTAAACCTCAAGATGCACGCGAAACTCTCCTTAGCATGGAGAACATCGATATCTGTGCAGTAACAGAAACCTGGTTCAAGGCTCCCGAGAGCACCCCAGCACTACCAGGTTATACCTCATACCATGCTTTTCTGCCCCAAAACTTGGACCGAACCACAAAAGGAGGGGGAGTATCAATATTCACAAAGATACCCACACCTCCAGGTTGGTGGCACAGCACGAAGCATAAGAGACTATCCATGTGCAACTAACAGTGGGTAAAACTGCCTTCCAGTTTATAGCCTGCTACAGACCACCCTCCCAAACCCTGGAACCCCACTCGGCCTTCCTGAGAACACTGGAAAATATGAAGGTCTCCCCAAACACCATTATATTGGGCGACTTCAACTACCCAAACATAGACTGGGAGCATTACTCTAGCTCCAACACCCTAGCCCAAAGGTTCCTAGAATTTATAAACTCAAATGCTATGGAACAACTTGTTACCACTCCCACAAGAGGGGAAAACGTACTGGACCTGATCATCACCAACATGGGGACTCTATGCACCAAAAGTGTATCCCTCACTGGTAAGATCAGACCATAAACTAATCTCACTGGATATTCACATCCCGACCCCACCCCTTGCCCAGAAAACCACAGTGAAAAACTTCTCTAAAGCAAATTTCACACTCCTCAAAACCGAGGTGGAATCCTTCAAAGCCCCCGGGACTTTGGAAAATACGGCCCAGACCGCAGAATCCTTTATAAACACATTCTATGAACACCTTCAGGAATGCATGGATCATGCAATCCCAAATAAAACCAAGACCCAGTCCTCCAAAGGCAGACGTCCTGTCTGGTGGACCCCAGCCATAAACAAACTATACAGTAGAAGGAGGAAGCTACTACATGATAGAGCAAAATCCCAAAAAGGGAAGGCATCTCTGATCAGTATTAGCAAAAAACTATGGGCACTCATAAAATCATCTAAGGCCAGCTTAGAGAGAAAAATTGCACAGGACACGAAGGATAATCACAAGGCTTTCTTTAGTTATGTTAAGAACCTGGGTGGGAATTCCCAGATATGCTCAGAATTAGTCCAAAATGACAAAAAATACACCGAACCCACAGACATTGCCAACATCCTAGCTGACAGGTTCAGCACAAACTTCTCCACCCCCCACCAAAAGGGCAAATATCTATCCCAGCAGAGTGCTGCCCCCCTGACATCTCAGATGCTCAGGTAAGAGCCGCCCTCTCCAAAGCAAAAAACACAGCATCAATGGGACCAGACGGTGTCCTGGGCTGCGTCCTACATGAACTCCAAGAAGAGCTAAACCCAAACATAAAACTACTGTTCAATCTCAGCCTTACTACAGGATATGTACCCAAAGAGTGGCGTACTGCAACAGTGGTCCCTCTCCACAAAGGTGGTGCCTCAACGGATCCTGGAAACTATCACCCCATAAGCCTGACTAGCTTGGTCTGCAAAGCTGTGGAAAGGATCATCATGGACCTCATAAATAAAGATATTGGGGACCTACAGACACTGGATCCTACCCAGTTCAGCTTTGTTAAGGGCAGATCCTGCCTCTTAAACCTGGTCGATTTCTTTGAAACAGTCACCAAGGCCATTGACGAGGGGAAGGTGGTCCACACAGCCTACCTGGACCTCGCAAAAGCCTTCAATACAATACCCCACTCGGGCATTATAGATGAGCTCACCAGCTTTTAAATGTAAACTCCTATGTCACTAGATGGGTTGCAAACTGGCTCAAGGACAGAACCCACATGGTTAGAATTGCTGGAGCCATGTCAGACTCCAAACCAGTTACAAGTGCATCCCAAAAGGCTCAGTCCTGGGACCTCTCTTGTTTGGTATATATTTCTCGGAGGTACAGGCCAACACGGAAGGACTGTGGCTGACCAAGTTCGCAGATGACTGCAAACTGGGCACCATTATCGACTCTCCAGCCGACACAAGCATCCTCCAAAAGGGCCTCATAGAAACAGACAACTGGTGCCAGAGCCATGGCCTCAAGCTAAATGCCAAAAAGTGTATAGTCATCCCCTTTGGCAAAAACAAAGTGCCCACAAATTACCACATAGGTGGTAATCCATTAAGTACAGAAGAAGTAATTAGGGACCTGGGGACCCAAGTTGATAGCTATCTCTCATTTGACAACCACGTGGCCAAAGTGGTTAGAAAAACATTTTATATAGCCCACCTAATCATGAAGGGATTCACATCTAGATCAGGGGAGGTCATCATGCCTCTTTACTCATCCCTCATCAGGTCCATAATTGAGTACAATGCCCCTTTTGGGATGTACCTTACCAGACACCTGCAGCAACTGGAAAGACCCCAAAAGTACCTCACCAAGAGGATCAAAAAAAAGGGCACAAACAGATGCCATATGTTGCCCGGTTAAAGAAACTCCAGCTCTACTCAGTGGCATACCGCCTGCTCAGACGCGATCTGTGCCTGACGTATAAAGCCATGTCCAACCCGAAATTAATGGACATGCTGCACCTCAGAAAATCCAAATCCCATCGAGCTACGCGCTCGAGATACTTTGAACCTCAGCACTGAAATAAATAGGACATGCTGGAGGGACAGATTCATAATCCAGAGGCTCCCTTCACTCTGGAATAAAATCCCAGTCCAGGTTAGGCAGAGTCCCTCACTGACTCTCTTCAAGAGGAATCTTGATGAGTGGATGGGAGATCGTAGGTTTACCCCAGGTTGTGTCACTGTTAGACAGAGGCACAGTATACTAACCTCGAAAAAGGGCATAGCAAAATTAATTTAAAATGGGTGGCGAAAGCCAAACACACTCTGGCTAGGCTTATAAATGCCCTAGGGCAGATAGCCTGGTATGAACCTATGAACTAGAGGTACAAATATCTTGGACCTAGTGCTTACGAACATGGGGGATACTGCTCTCTCCTGTACATTAACTCCTCCCTGGTAAGATCTGACCACAAAATCATTTCCTTTTGTATTAAAAAGTATCCGCAAACAAAAGCAACTGGAACCATGAATGATCTTAACAAATGCTGGTTTATTGAAGGTTACAAGCATTTGTTAAGATTGTTCATGGTTCCAGTTGTTTTTGTTTGCTGATGCTTTTGGATATAATTTTAAAGAACTGGACTTATCACCACACTAATACTGACTATTTTTGCCTTGGTTCCCTTAGTATTAAAAATAGCCTAAAACACATATTAAGACATTTTGCTAAGGCCAGTTACCTCAGACTAAGTGAAGCTTATTAAACTTCCAAGCCCCTCCAAACCTGGATGACACGAGGCCTACTATGAACTGTACACAAAAGCACTGTAAGCGCTGTACAGCCATATTCATAGCTGCATAGAGAAGGCAGTAACTGTCTGAGTCAAACCTATGATTACTGGTAAAGCATAAACAGATTATTCAGCAAAAGGAAAACAAAAATCCAAGTGGTGACAAGCTAAACCAAAAGAGAAGTCTGGTGGCCATCAAAGCTGTGACTGCCACAGGGAACAGCTATGACTCAGTCTGACTAACCTAATTCCCTCTAAAATTCCTATCCCAACCCACCCCTGTCTTTGACCCTCTTACCTTCTGTCTCCCTCCCCATTACAGCTAGGAGAATGTCTGGTATTGTTTGCAAACAACTGCAACATAACTTGGGACCAGTGGCTCCTAAAAACTCCACAGGACTATAGATTACAGTTTCTAAGCATACAAAAGTTGGGGCATCTTATCTGTGCCAATGGACAAAATGACCTTGGTGCCCCCACTACTAAAAGAATTGCAGGAACCAGGGATCTCCAAGAGAGTAGCAAAAACAGAAGAAACCTCTGGGTTGTACTTACCACTGTTCTTTATACCAAAAAGGAAGGCACACAGAAACTCTCTCAAAAGTGAGCCTTTACAAGTGGCTGACTCCAGTAATAACCTTTTGCAGACAAAGGGCATTCACATTTGCCCATACCTAGAGGAGATGCAAAAGGCTTTGAACTTTACTCTAACTTGCTTCGGTGAGTCATGTTTTTCCATTACCTTTGCCAGGGAGTGATTTTTCTGGGAGCCGTGTTAAACAAAGTGTTACAGAAGGTCCTTTAACCAGAGGCAAAGTACTGTGTGACCCTCTTCATCTCAGAGAGGAAGTCACCACATCAATGAAATTTCTAATAGTTCTTGATTATGTGGCTTCTTGCATCCTTGTGGTGCATCTAGTGAGACTGTACATGAGAAAATAGAAGTGACACCTTGATAAAAGATGGTGCTAATATTCTCAGTCTGTGGACTGCTGCATTCCTGTTGTCCCTTACATAAAGAAAGAGCTCTTGTGGAGAGATCGGTTACACCTCAGTTTGGGAATGCCCTTCAGACCTAAGTTGGAGAGCCCATGTAGGATCACTGAAAGTACAGGGGACATGGGATCAAAGCATGAAAAAGGAATGCATAGGTGTAAAAAAATGATGGCTGCTGTACTAATTTTAATAATATTCAGACAACTTTTGGCATAGGAAACCCCCTCCAAATCAATATGGATAATGACACTGTTATGTGACAGTGCAACAAACAAAGGGGTAATTGCTCCTGTGTCATTTGCATATTGGCAGTGCAGGCTTGGGAGGTTGTACATGAGGCAAGCATTACTCTTTGGGCAGCCTACATAACCTGTTGGAAAAACTTAGTGATAGGCAGGCTGAGCAGAACACAGTGGGACTCAGATGAATGGTGCTTAATAGGAAAACTGGTTTGGATCTTACCAATTGTATTTTCCAGAAGCAGATGTTTATGCCTCACCAGAGCACCAGAGAACTGGCAGCTGAGGAAGTTCTGTTGCAGAACTGCAGCTACAACATTTTAAAACGTCCCTTCTCCCTGATGTGGACAAGTACACTTTGTTATACTTTTCCTCCTAGACTCCCTGAGCTTCATTCTGTTACAAAAGATCGAGGGTGATAGGCCATAACTCATTCTGATAGCTTGCTTTTGGCACAGGCAACACACGGTGTTCCCACTGCTAAGTTTAGTATGGGAAAAAGACAAAGTGCTGCCTCAGGTTGTGGACCTATCATCTCTGTGGGGGACCAGTAAGGCTGATGACTTGAATGAGCTAACCCTAGTACCAGCTTTTTATGCATGGAGGCCTTTCTGGTTTTACCAGGACAGGGTATCCCTTTGTACCACTTCCTGTTTTATGCCAAAGGCAGTGAGTGAGATATCCTTAAATCAGACCCATTCACCTGCCTGTGTTTAAACCTCGTAATAAAGGGGAAATAGCTTTGCATTCTTTGGATGTGTAAAGACAACTAAGATTTTATTGGAATAGGAAAAAAAGGATTTGGAAAGTCAGACCAACTCCATGTGCCATTTAAAAGTAAGGAAGAAGAACCAGTCAGCAGATACTGTCGAAATTGCTTGCACACTGTATTTACTTGTCACTCTATGTATGGTAACATTTTACAGGTAATGTGAGTGCTAGTTCTACTACAGCTGCAGTAACCACCACAGCATTCCTAGGGGTATTCATACCCAATACATTGTAGAAGTGGTGACTTGGCCTTCAGTGCACACATTTTCTAAACACTATAACCTAGGTGTGGCATCTTTGGCCAGGCAAGGGTTTGCATCTGCATTCCCACAAGTCCTGATTTCCTAGAACATATTTATAGGTTCATAGGTAGGTACTAGGCTATCGGCCTTGGGGCCTATACAAGCCCAGCCAAAAAGGTACCCTGGCTTTTGCCACCCAAGAAAATTATTTTCCTGTGCCACTGTCGAGCAGAGCCACAGAGGTGATCCCCGGGGTGAATTTCCTATTTTCCATCCAATCATCAAGATTTTACTTGAAGAGTGCTAATGAGGAGCTTTGTTTGATATAGATAGGTAGTTTATTCCAGAGTATGGGAAGTCTCTGGGACAGGAATCTATCCCTCCGGCATGTTCTGTTTATTGTGGTGACAAGGTGTAGGTCCCTAGAGTGTGTAGCTCGGAGGGATTGAGATTTCTTTAAGTGGAGCATGTCCAACAGCTCTGGGTTTAACATAACTGTGTATGTTAGGCAGAAATCACCTCTGAGTAGGCAATATACGACAGAGTAAAGCTGGAGTTTTTTGAGACGGTCTGCATAGGGCATCTGTTTGAGGCCGGTAATCCTCTTTGTGAGATATTTCTGCGGCCTTTCCAGTTGTTGTAGATGTCTTGTGAGGTACATACCAAAAGGGGCATTGTACTCTATAATGGATCTAATGAGTGATGAGTAGAGGGGAACAATTACCTCTTTTTTCTGGATGAGAAACCTTTTGTGATGAGGTGTGCCACGTAGAAGGATTTCCTGACTACTGTAGTGATGTGATTATCAAAGAAGAGACTACTGTCCACCTGTGTCCCAAGGTCTCTTATCACACTTTCGGTGTTAAGTATACTACCGTCTATGTTGTAGTTCATGGGTACAGAGTTTTTACCAAAGGGGATGACAATACACTTTTTGGCATTGAGCTTGAGGCCATGGCTTTTGACACCAGGCATCTGCCTCAGTGAGGCCCTTTTGTAGGATGTCCACATCGTTGGGAGTTTCAATTATGGCTCCTAGTTTGCAGTCATCAGCGAACTTTGTTAGCCAAAGACCTTCTGTGTTGGCCTGTACTTCAGAGAAGTAGATACCAAGCAGGAGAGGACCCAGGACTGAACCCTGTGGTACTCCACTTGTCACTGGTCTGAAATCGGATTTGGAGTCTGCTACTTTCACAGTGTGGGTTCTATCAGTGAGCCAGTTGGCAACCCATCTTGTGACAGGGATTTATACCTAGTTTAGTGAGTTTATCTATAATTCCAGAGTGGGGGATGGTGTCGAAAGCCTTGGCAAGATCTAGATAGGCTGTGTGAACCACCTTACCCTTGTCAACGGCTTTGGTGACTGCTTCAAAGAAGTCTGTCAGGTTTAGGAGGCATGATCTGCCTTTTACAAACCCGAACTGGGTGGGGTCCAGAGTTTGGATATTACCAATGTCTTTGTTTATAAGTTTCATGATAATACATTCCATGGCCTTGCAGACCAGGCTCTTCGCGCTAATGGGGCGGTAGTTCCTGGGGTCCGTGGTGGCTTCCCCCCTAGTGGAGTGGGATAACCGTCGCTGTGCGCCATTCAGCAGGCACAAAGCCTGAGGTGAGGCTATGATTGAACATGGTACTTAGGTGGGGTGCCAGTTCGTTCTGTAGTTCGTGTAGAACGCAGCCTGGGATGTTGTCTGATCCCATGGATGCTGTGTTCTTGGGTTTGGAGAGTGTGGTTTTTACTTGTGCAGCTGTGATTACAGGAACTTTGCATTCTTCCGGTATAGAGATGGGCTCTTTAGGGGGTGAGGGGGGGGTAAAGTTAGCACTGAACCTATCTGCCAGGATGTTGGCAATATCAGTTGGGTCTGTATATTTAGTGCCATTGTGCTGTAACTCAGAGCAGATCTGAGTGTTGCCATTAAGATTCTTGACATAGCTATAGAATGCTTTGTGGTTGTCTTTAGAATCAGTGGCGATTTTGTTTTCGTAACTAGCTTTGGAGGATTTTATCAGGGATCGCAGCTTCCTACTGAGGCTGACCAGGGAGCTCCTCCACTCATGGGATTTTACTCTCTTTTGCAGCAGTTTCTTCATTCTGTTGTACAGTTTGTTTATGGCAGGGGACCACCAGATTGGCTTCCTTTTTTTGGAGGTTAGCATCTTGGTTATGTTTGGGATAGCACGATCCATGCACTCGTGTAAGTGCTTATAAGGTGCAATTGTGTAGGATTCAGTAGTCGTAACTGTTTTGTCCATCTGCATGTGTGTCATGAAGTTCACCACTTCTGTCTTAAGAAGCATGAAGTTGGCTTTGGAGAAATTTTTTACCATGGTTTCCATAATGGGAGGTGGGGGCAGGATGTGGATATCTAGGGTTATTAGCTTATGGTCAGATCGGACCAATGAGGCATTGACTTCAGGTGTGGAACACCGGTCACTCATGTTGGTAATGACTAGATCAAGGATATTGTTGCCCCTGGTGGGGGTGTGGATAAGTTGATCCAGGGCATTGGAGTTTATGAATTCCAGAAAGCATTGAGCGAAGGAGTTGGTACATGAGTAGTTTTCCCAGTTAATGGTGGGGTAGTTGAAATCGCCCATTATTAGGGTGTTTGGTTGAACCCTAATATTTTCCAGTACATCAAGAAAAGAGGAGTTGGAATCCTGGGGCATGGTGGGTGATCTGTAGAAAGCTACAATTTGTATTGCAGTTTTGCCCAGAGTTAGTTGCACTTGGATAACCTCGGCTGCATTATGCTGAGCAACTAGCCTGGAGGTGTGGATATCCTTAATGAATATGGACACACCGCCGCCTTTGGTATTCCGGTCCAGGTTACATGGCCGAAAAGTCAGCCAACAACCCACTGGACTAATGCTCTGGGAATCATACCACAAATGAGGACTGCAACAGTGAATAGTAGTACAGTTGTATTCAGAACTTGCTGTAAATGTAGATGTTGGAGTACATGGCGCAGCCTGTATTCCCCCCCCCCCCAATCTTATTCCTTTCCGTGGCACTCGAGTTGAGGTGAGTCCCATGTAATCCCTTACCTTCGTTATATCCATACCAGGCACGCTGTCACTTTTATTTTTGCTATATGTCTCAGAAAAGGAGATTAGTGACCTGTGGCATGGATATGGTAATCAGGGAGTTGCACCCACCTGAACAGCTCCTGCTCTGTTGCTGGGCCGATCTCCTGGCACAGCCCAGGGCAAGAAAGATCTAAAGATGGCATTGACTCATGCCCCTCCTATACCACTAACATCCTTTTGTTGCAGTGGGAGGGAGTCTGCCATAGACACTGGGCATAGCTATAGTTATGGGAGTAGGACTAATGCTTGGGCTGCTCACATACAGGATATCCTATAGATGAGGACTGCAGTACTACATTTACTGTAAGTTTCTAACATAAATGTACTTCAGGATAATTAACAGACTACTTCAGAAACACCTAGTTGAAGAAATGTAGCTGGCAGAAGTTTATCAGCAAGTGAACTGTATGCTTAAAGTAGTTTCAGATGGTGGATCACCTTTTTGTGCTGCATGTCATATTAGCTGAAATGGTTGTTTCTATTTTGTACTGTTCAGGTATGCATTTGTTTTTTAAAATAAGAGGCGAGAGTAACTTTTTGATTTTAGAGTGAATCAGGGAAACCATTTGGAATGCACAGCTCTCATATTACCTCAATACAAACAACATTCCATCCAAAACCCAACATGGCTTTAGGTTATTGCATAGTAACACAACTGCACTCATACATTTTACTTACACCATAAACTGCCATAGAAACAACAGCAAATTAATATCCACCCTCTTCCTAGATACGACTGAAGCATTTGACACAGTATCCCACAAATATCTTCTCAAGGAACTTTCCTTCCTAAAATGTTTTTTTATGTTCGTATCAAAAAGACGACAGGCTATCAAATGGCAGCAAACACTCTCCCTTCCAAGAAATCATAGTAGAGTTGCCACAGGGCTGAGTACTAGGCTCACTACTATTCATTGTCCTCATAAATAAACTCTATACAATAATGACAAATTATGCAGAAATAATTAAGTATACAGATGACTCTCTGGTCATCTGCACACCTCCCTCCACAAAGAATTGCAACAAATTACCAAAGACTGTTTTTCCTGCAGTATAATTATGGCTAAAAATCCAACCTACTTCTAAATCCCAATAAAACCAAACTCATGCTGCTTACCCCCAAACAACCCAAACAGTACTACTCATTTTACATAACCTCCTTAAACAACACAAAAATTGAAACAGTAACTCAAGCAAAATTACTAGCTGTCATAATCGACATCATTTTAAATTCAATCAGCATATTCTACAATCAAGAAAAAGCACCTAAATTTAGGCTTCTTGTACAGAATCAAACAAAGCTTTATTTACTCAAGTAGAAAAACATATGATGTGCTGTCCTATCTTGCCTTCATTCTTACTAGGTTGGGTTCGGATCTGACTCGGCCTTATATACAAGCTCGAGGTCCCAAACTAGCTTGTGGCTAAACCCTGTCCCATCATGCACTAGGAGAGCTCCCCAGATCTTGTTTGCTGCTAAACAAAATCAGGTGCTCTTCCTACTGGCTCTGGCTAAATAGATTTTTTCTTGCTTCATATTTGTGGGAAATTGATGTTCATCGTGTTTCACTGTTGCAGTCATTACAATTGGGTTATCCTGCTGGCAGGCTACCCGCAGTCGGCCTGAGTTCCAAAGTCTAGGTCTGGCGTCGGTTGCTGTCACCACCTCCCTGATATCAGTGCACCAGGGGTATAAAAGATGCAGCCGACGCCATTTTCTTCAGTCTTTTCTTGCCGCGCGGTGCTTGAAGCAAAAGCAGTTCGCAAGTGCCGGTCGGCCAACTCCTGACATTTTCTAATTCGAATTTCAGATACGAAGTCTTCATTAAAGCTAAGTACCCCGTTGGGGAAACTTTTTTTCTTGCTCCAGACCAATGTCAGAAAACGTTAATAATTGTATTTCTTGTGGGAAGCCGATACCTCATAAGGATTTTCATTCTTACTGTATTCCTTGCCTAGGCCCTGATCACGATGTTGCTAGTTGTCGGTTTTGTGCTAGATTTAACCAACCCACTATTAAGCGTTGGTACGATTTTGCATTTCATTAGTTTGGCAGAAGATTTAATTATATAATGCTATCGGAACAGCCGACTACCAGAGTTTATAAAAAGCACAAAGAAAAAGAATAGGACAGGCATCCGAGGTCCAAAACCGACAACGAGGCTTCCACCAGGCCTTTCGCCGGTTCTCAGTGAGGCGCTTTCGCAGCCCCTGACGCCCGCTACCTCAGAACCACAGGCCACTTCTGACTCCCACGTGGAGCCAACTAAGCCACTGGAAACTCAAGGTATTGGACACTCGGAAACTATTCCCTCAGATGGGTCCGGAGCCGCTGAGCAGGCATCGGCTTCTGAGGGTGTTTTCAGGCCTACACAGTTATATGTGAAACCAACTTCAGCTTCAAAGGCAAAGACTAAAGCAGCTCTAAAGACAAAGAAACAAGTACAGCATTCTCCTGGACAGGCCTCCATGCCTAAAAAACAGATGCTTAAAATGGCCGAAGACCTAATTACTTTGATCAGGGGTTCCCATCCCCTCCTGATAAGAGGCCTAGGCAAGAGATAGAATATGAATCTTCAGAGCAGGTTTCCATTTCTTCTGATTCCTCTTCTGAACAGGAATATTCTCTACCTCCCTATGAGGATTCTGATGCTGAAGAATCTATCCCTTCAGCCTCTCCTCCTGAGGATTATTCTTTTGGGGAGACCCTGCATACTATGAGGGAGCATTTCCACTGGGAGAGCCAAGATTACTCAGAATCCAAGAAAAGGCTCCGAGACTTCCTTTTATTACCTCAGCACAGGCCCTCTGCTATTCCTCCTGTATTAGACATTGTAGATGATGTATTTTCAGAGTCCAGACTGTCTCCTGACTCTTTACCACCAGCTCCTGTTAAGCCAGACAGATACTACAGGGTTCCTGATTCACATAAATTTCTTTACAAAAACCCTGCTGCTGACCCAGAACCCATCTCTCAGGGTCCCAAAGGGGTCAAGGCTTCCACTGCAAAAAACCCTATCCCCTCTGATAGGGATTCAAGGGCCCTGGACAGATGGGGGAAAAAGATTTATACTTCTGCTACCTTGGCTGTAAGAGCTTTAAATTGTCAGTTTCATATGCTTAAATATCAGCAATATCTTATGTCACTGCTTAAACAGAAAATGTTGACAAATTCAGAATGTGCAGAAAACAAAGAAATGCAGGATTTATTGCATGCAGCTGAACAAATGGCAAAGCATACTTTGCAATGTGGTTTTGATTCTCTAGAGGCCTCCTGCAGGGCCGCTGTTACGGGTTCTGTAATTAGGAGGCATGCTTGGTTAAAAGAACAGAATCTGCCCTATCATGTTAAAGCAAAGTTTTAGATGCTCCATTACAGCATGAATACCTTGTTTGGTGTTAAAGCAGAAGAGGTGTTGAAGAAAATGGAGGACAAAGCTAAATCTATGCAAACAGTCAAGGATTTCTTACATGTACAGCATCCCAGATTTAGCAGGAACTGGCCTACAAAGAATTGGTCCTTTCCAGTGTCAGACAGGCCACAAAGAGGCAGATACAGATGCCCCAGAGGCAGATCACAGCCCCAAGGCTCATACAGGCCTAAATAATGGAGTGCTTCTACCTCCAAAAGCAGAGAGGAAAAATCACAGCCATACAGGAAACGGTCTCAATGACTTTCCCCTGCCAGCACCAAGCACTTATCTTCTGGCAGCTCCTTTGGGGGGAAAACTAGCACTTTTTTCACAAAATTGGCACATGATCACCCAGGACAAATGGGTCTTAAATATCGTATCACAACGCTACAGGTTCCACTTTCACACCCTGCCAAGGCCAAACGGTATGCCAGACCTGCCACGC
Organism: Protopterus annectens; assembly: GCF_019279795.1. Taxonomy (NCBI): domain Eukaryota; kingdom Metazoa; phylum Chordata; order Ceratodontiformes; family Protopteridae; genus Protopterus; species Protopterus annectens. The sequence goes on along the minus strand of NC_056733.1, from coordinate 795,465,425 downwards.
AATCAATGGGCAGAGGCACAAAAACAAGTTTCATCCCTCATGGACATGAGGGCCATTCAGCAAGTACCACAGCAAGAGCAGGGACTAGGATTTTACTCAAGACTATTCTTGGTGCCCAGAAAGGACAAAGCCTGGAGACCAATACTGGACCTGTCTATCCTGAACACATTTCTGGATGTTCCAAAATTCAGAATGTTAACTCTGCAGCAGCTTCTGCCCATGCTGAGCAAGAAGGCTTGGCTTGTGACTTTAGACCTAAAAGAGGCATATCTGCATGTCCCAATCAGACAATCATGCAGAAGATACCTCAGATTTACAGCTGGCTCAATGCACTACCAATTCTCTGCACTGCCCTTTGACTTATCTACTGCGCCCAGGGTCTTCACAAAATGCCTGGCACCAGTAATTGCATTTTGCAGACAGAGGAATACAAATATATCCTTACTTGGACGACTGCCTTATTCAAGCAGTGAACAAGGACATTCTACTATAGCATCTGGCATTTGTAAAAAGATTACTAACAGGTCTAGGGTACACAGTAAACGAAAAGAAATCAAAACTCATACCCTCTCAAGAGATAATATTCTTGGGTGCAAGCTTAAATACAACTGCCCAGATGGCTTATCTCACACCAGACAAACACAGACAACAGACTACTTATTTCAAAATGTTGGCAACGAAGACCCAGTTATCTGCAAGAAAAATTCTGCAGGCTTTGGGTTTTATGGCATCCTGCATTCTGCTAATTCCATATGCAAGACTGCTTATGAGGAAACTTCAGTGGTATCTAAAAAGTGTTTGGACTCAACATTGCCACAGCCTGGAAACAATAATTACCCTCATTCCCTGCCTGCAACAGGAGTTTCAATGGTGGGCAAACAACACGGGACAGCCATTCACCTTACCCACAGCCAGGCAGACATTGACAACAGATGCATCAGATTATGAATAGGGGCCCCATACATCAGGAAGATGTATTCAGGGCACATGGTCCGCAAGTCAAATGCATCTACATATTAATCAAAAAGAGATGCTAGCTGTTCAAAATGCCCTGACAGCTTTCAAGGATCTACTTCATCAAGGACAACTACTGATAAAGATGGACAATACTACAGTCATGTGGTACATAAACAAGCAGGGAGGCAGACATTCCTACCCCCTCTGCAAACTAGCCATGAACTTGTGGGACACAGCATTGACTTACCAAGTACATCTGCAAGCACAATTCCTGCCAGGAAAGATAAATACTCTGGCAGACGAACTAAGCAGAAACCTAATGGATCCCCACAAGTGGAAATTGGATCCACAAGTCTTCAGCATGATAACAAAGAACTGGGGATGCCCGGACATAGACCTATTTGCCTCCCCTCACAACTGCCAACTACAGAGATTCTGCACAAGGACTTATCACAAGCAAGCATGGAAAGTGGATGCTCTATCTTTCAGCTGGAAAAACCTAACAGTATATGTCTTTCCTCCTCTGCCTCTCCTCCCCAAGGTACTCCTCAAGGTCAAACAAGAGAAGCCAAAAATGATACTGATTGCCCCAGACTGGCCCCGCCAGCACTGGTACCCAATCCTAAAGAGCTTGTCTCAATGCCCAGCTTGGACATTACCTCAAATTCCTCACTTATTGACCCAACAAGACAGTCAGATACTGCACAGCCAACTCAGAACCTTAATCCTGGCAGCATGACGGATATTGTAGCCATTCAAGACACACCTCTTTCTAAAGCAGTGATGGATGTTATTTTGGAAGCCAGGAGGCCTAGCACCAGAAAATCTTATGCAGAAAAATGGGAGAGATTTTGTGCTTGGAACCAGGCACAAGGTATTGACACGATTGTTCCAAATATTCCTCAGATTTTGCAATATTTAACTGAGATGCTGGATAAAGACCTTTCCTTTTCATCAATTAAAATTCATGCCTCTGCCATTTCAGCTCATTACAATACAGACCCATCTATCTTTTCTTATCTATTACTAAGGCAGTACCTCAAAGGGGCCAAAAACATAAGACCTCCAAGGAGAGCACAAATACCTGCATGGGACCTCAACTATGTCTTGGAAAAACTCACACTGCCTCCGTTTGAGCCAGCCTCTGCAGCTGATATAAAATTCTTATCCTGGAAAACAGCTCTGCTCCTAGCAATAACCTCAGCTAGACGAGAGTTACAGGCACTCATGGCTGTGGAACCTTTTATCATTTTCCATCCTGACAGGATTTCTCTGAGGATAAACCCTACATTTATGCCTAAGGTAGTGTCCAGTGTGGCCCTTAACCAAACAATTCATTTGCCTACCTTTTATCCAAACCCACAGAATAAGGGTGAGAGACTTCTGCATTCTTTGGACATTCACAGGCAGCTACGCTTCTACTTGGACAGAATCAAAGCTTTCAGAAAGACTGAACAACTTCTAGTGGCATATGCTGCAGGATCACAAGGAAAGCCGATCTCAAAGCAGACTATTTCAAAGTGGATAGGCCACTGCATTCGTTTCTGCTATTCACAGCATGTCAAATCAGTGCCTAAGGGCATTAGGCCACATTCAACCAGAGCAGCAGCCACTTCAGCAGCCTTCCTCAGAGGAGTACCAACCAAAGGCATCTTAGAGGCTGCAACTTGGAGTTCAGTGCACACTTTTACAAAGCACTATCACTTACCTCTCTACTCTAAATCCAGGGCAGGCTTTGCCACTGCAGTTCTGCAGGGCCTCATAGCCTGTCCTAATCCTATTTAGCTCCAGCCTCCCAACCTTAGCTTTGGGATTCAACCCAATTGTAATGACTGCAACAGTGAAACATGATGAACATAATACAGTTGTGTACCTACCATAAATGTAGATGTTCGAGTGTATTCACTGTTGCAGTTCAGGTTACCCTCCCACCATCCCCCTTTTCCTTTGCTGGGAGTTATGTGTACTTCTCTATTCTATACAACCTATGGGGTGTATTTGCTTGTAGATGAAGGAAAAGTTGTTTTTTGTGTATGCATACTTATTGGCATAATTTAGCCTACCATTTTAGGGGCACCTGACATCTGGGTCAAGAAAAACTGAAGAAAATGGCATCGGCTGCATCTTTTATACCCCTGGCGCACTGACGTCAGGGAGGAGGTGACAGCAACCGACGTCGGACCTAGACTTGGGAACTCAGGCCGACTGCGGGTAGCCTGCCAGCAGGATAACCCAATTGTAATGACTGCAACAGTGAATGCACTCGAACATGTACATTTATGGTAGGTACACAACTGTACTTTTCTTGTTCAATTTTTCTGCAAATAACTGGTTGTGTTAATTGTTTGATATTTTTTCATGGTTCTGTTGTTTAACTGCTGTTGGCCATCGTTTTTTTTCCATTAGGCCTTTTCTCCCTATCCCGGCTTCAGTTTAAATAGCCCGATGTTAAGTTGTCAATCTCGCCTTCATTCTTGCTTGATGGGTTCGGAGCCGATCCTCGGCTCCGACTCGGCACTTGCTTTAGCTCGAGAACTCCTTTTACCAGCTCGAGGCAGCCCCATATCCCATGATGCAAGGCAGTAAGTACCCAGATCTCGTTTGCCGCTTCGCTTGGGAGGTCTTCTCTTTACCAGCTCCTGGTAAGTAGTTCACATTTGTGATTTTTCAAGCCCCTTTTAGTTTAAAACTAATTTTTTGATAGTTTAAATTTATTTCTACCCTTTTCTGACAGAAATTCCCTGTCTCTTTTAATTTTTGTTAGTCAATTTTCCTATCCCATCCCCTGTTAGGGTGTGTGTGTTGGTGTTTTTATAGAATACCTCTTGGTATTTTGTTTAATTTAATTTTGACTGGTGTGTCTGTGTGTGTTGTGTTTCGGCACCATGTCAAAGGAGAGGGTTTCAGGTTTTAAGAAGTGTGACTCGTGCTGTCAGAAGATGTCTCTGACAGACGGTCACACTTCTTGCCTGTATTGTTTGGGCCCTCTTCACCTGCAGGACTCCTGTGCTATTTGTCACTCCTTCAGCCAGAGAGTCCTGCAGGAGAGACGTAACAAGTTGATTCTCAGGGGCCTTCTTAAGCCGGAGGGCTCTCCGGCTAAGTCGGCTCCACAAAAATCAACAAAACCTGCCAAGGCCCAGGCTTCTGTATCTAAGCCTGCGGCCTCGGCTCCGACTCGTACTGAGTCGAGATCGGCTCCGGCTGGAGCCGATTCTGGCTTGATAAAGCTTTCGGCACCGATGGCTATCGGTGCCGAATCTGTATTGTCCCCTTCGATGTCGGCTCCGATCGGTTCCGACACCCATGTGGCACAGGCATCGGTGTCGGCTCCGATCGGCTCCGACACCGTTACTTTGGTGGCTGTATCGGCTCCGGCTGGAGCCGATACATCGGCGTTCTGTCGGCTCCGAGAAGTCGGCGCCGACAGGATCGATAGTATCGGCTCCGATGGGTCATTCCAGGAAGAGGGGGGGGGCTCCTTCCTTGGGGGCGGTACTTTCGGCTCCGGCTTCACCTCTTCTATCGGAACGGAGCCATCGGAGCCGATCTTCAAGGTCATCCAGGTTGTCAGATCATGACCTAGAGAGAGTGGTCAGTAGATTACTCAAGTCACAGGTACTGGCCCAAATGTTACACAGTCCGTCTCAGCAGACGACTGTTGGTCCACACCCCGTTACAGTTCCTCCTTCAACTCTACCCCAGAGCTTGGAGTTGGAGTCTTCGGGCATGGTTACTGCTACGGCTGGAGGACGGATACCCCCTTCTGTTCCTTCAGCCCCTACTCTTATCTCCTCTTCCTTAGAGGGATTTGGTGGTCGGGCTTCCATGGTCTCCTCCGAGGGGGTGAGTGGCATCGGACCCTTGTCCGAGCCCGCTCTTCCCCTTGGAGCCTCGGCCTTGGTGAGCTCGGCTCCGACATCTGCCTCGGAGACTTCCCTTTCGGTGGTCCCTGGAGTTCCTAGCTCTTCGGAGCGGATTCTCTCGGACCTGCCTGGGAGGGGAGCATTCGAGGTGATGAAGAGTGTACTGGCCACTGGTATCAGTCAGCAGTCTGTTCCCGTAGCTCCTCCCTCTATGGTACCTGTTGACATCTCTGCCACTTCTCTTGCTACAGGACCCAGAGATCCTCCGCCTCAGGTTTCCCCATTGGGAATTTCCCCCTCTTCCGAGGATTCTCCTGATGTTTCGGGAGATCCTCCTAGGAAGAGGACTTGTAAGAGGAAGCATGTAGACCCCCCCGAGTCTGTCACTGGATACTGACTTTGATGAGTCAGAGGGATCCCTAGATCCCCTCTGAGGATGTCTCCTTCTCAGACATCCTAGAACTTCTGAAACAGAGGGAAACTGGCCCACCAACAATCCCTCTGAGGATGAGTCAGTATACCTAGAGGCGTTTGGATCTCGGCCCTCCACCTCCTGGGTGTCTCCGCCTTCGACCCCCTTATGCAGGGTATTGCACGAAGGCGTGGACAGCGCCTGACTCTGTAGAGCCAGTCCCTAGGAGGCCTTCTAAATTTATCACTGCCCCTAGTGACAAACAATTCCTTACCAAGGGTGTCCCGCTGATGCCATGGTGGTGGCTGCGGCCACCAAAAGGAACTTGCAGATCCTTCCGTGCCCGTCCATCCTCCTAATAAGGACTCTAGGACCATGGATAGGTGCGGTGGCGGATGTTTTCCTCAGCGACCTTTGCTATGTTCGCTGAATTATCTTTGTCACTTCACCAGACTCCAGAGAGATATCCTGAAGGAGCTGGGAGAAGTAGTTCAGGATCCTACAGCTGCAGGGGCTCAAGAAAAGATTGCTTCGCAGCTAGGAACCCTCAATTCCATTGCTAACTCCTCCATGCGGCTAATATCTTATGCTGCGGATGGAAGAGTAGAGCCGCAGGCACAGGTGTGGCTCTTAGACGCCAAGCCTGGATGCGGCTATGTGATTTTGCGGATCCCTTTAAGGCATCCTTCACAAATTCTCCCTTTGATGGGTCAGCTTTGTTTGGCCATCAGGTGAAGGAAACCTTGACCAGGTGTGAGCAGGACGGCAAGACTCTTTCTGCTGTTGGAGTCCATTTTTCCACCCCTTCTAGGCCTTATCCCAAAGGACAGAAGGGTGGGAAGATGTGGTTCCGTAAATCCCAAGGAGTCACGCCGGATTCACGTGGTCAGTTTACCCCTAGAGGCAGAGGGGGTAACAACAACAGACGCCGCTCTAGAGGCAGAGGGGGTCCAAAAAACCAGGGAAACAGGGAGCCTCTCTCTGATAAGCCCTTTCAGCATCCCTGAGGTGTTGCCCGGCTGTCCCTCCTTGGAGGCAGTCGGGGGAAGATTATCACTGTACCCAGAAGCCTGGCTTTCCCTCACTCAAGACAGATGGGTACAGTCGATCATATCCAAGGGTTACATAATTCCTTTCGAGGAAAGTCCCTTCCCCTCAAGTTCCCTTCCAGATGTACCACCCGGTCTAAGGGAGATTGCAGAGTTAGAAATCAAAACTACTGCAAAAGAGCCATTCAGCCAGTTACAACAGACCATTCAGAGCCGGAATCTACTCAAGGTTCTTTTGGTCCCCAAAAGACGGGAGACTGGAGACCAATATTGGATCTCAGCAGACTCAACAAGTCTGTCAGGAAGACAAGATTCCGAATGGTCACTCTTCAGTCAATTCTGCCCTTCTTACAGAAGGACAACTGGATGTGCTCAGTAGATCTTCAGGATGCGTACTATCACATCAAAATTCACAGACGCTCCAGGAGATTTCTCCGCTTTCGGCTGGGGTCCAGTCACTTCCAGTTCAGAGCCCTGCCCTTTGGTCTCACTACAGCCCGCAGAGTGTTCACCAAATGCATGGCAGTGGTCACGGCTCACCTGAGACGCCAAGGATTCCAGGTGTTTCCGTATCTCGACGACTGGCTCCTGTCAGCCACCACCAGGCATCAGCTTATACAAGCCAGGGATTACACAATAGACCTTTGTTCTCATTTAGGCATCTCAATCAACTTCGAAAAGTCATCCTTATCGCCCTGCCAGTCTATTACCTTCATAGGCGCAAACTTAAACACTGTTCGGATGTCAGCTACCCTTACAGAACAAAGAGTTTCAGACATTCAGACTCATGTCAGGATCATTCTGGCCAGCAAGAAAGTACAGGCCAGAATGGTTCTAAAGGTATTAGGTCTCATGGCTGCGGCCATTACTCTTCTTCCCTGGCTCGATTCTACATGCGCCTCCTTCAGTGGATGCTGTTCACACAGTGGTCATACCAGCAACTCCCAATGCGTCACCAGATTCTGGTGACACAGACATGCAAACAACATCTTGCTTGGTGGATCACATCGTCTCAGGTTCACCAAGGCAGGTGCTTTGTACCCCCGTCCCCGATAGCCACTGTCACCACGGATGCCTCCCTGATCGGGTGGGGGGGTCATTATCAGGGCAGGATGGTTCATGGGACGTGGCAACCGTTCGAGTACCATCTGCACATAAATGTCCTGGAGATGAGAGCAGTGCTTTTAACGTTGCAAGCCCTCAACGACTTTCTTCCCGTAGGGACAATTGCAGTCCACACAGACAACATGTCTGTAGTTTGGTATATCAACAAACAGGGCGGAACCAAGTCCTACCCCTTGTGTCGAAGCGCTCAGACTTTGGCAATGGGCGATCTCCTCTCATCGGTTTCTGGTAGCAACGCATATCCCTGGGAAAACCAACATTATAGCGGACAGATTGAGCAGAGCTATCCTCATGCCTCACGAGTGGTCTCTCAAGCAATCTATAGCGGAAGAGATTTTTCTGGAATGGGGTCGTCCATGTTGCGATCTTTTGCTACTCCCCAAAACAGCAAATGTCCAGACTTCTTCAGCCTCTTCCTCTATCAGGCCATCCCCCAGAGACGCTCTGACCCAGGATTGGCCCCAGGGACTTCTTTATGCATTCCTCCATTTCCTCTGATCCCTCAGGTGATCCAGAAAGCTACCGTCTTGAGAGCCAAATTGATTCTCATTGCCCCTTACTGGCCTCGACAAGTTTGGTTCCCGTTCCTCCATCATCACCTTTTGGTGCAGCTGTGGCATCTGGACCCAGTGCCAGATCTTCTGATTCACCAATCGGGTCAGCTGCACCGGTCAATCCCTTCTCTCAACCTCACAGCATGGTTGCTCCACTTCCTTCCTTAGCCAGGCTTCCTTTGATCTCTAACCCAGTTAGAGACATCATTGTAGCTTCACTTAAATCCTCTACCAGGAGGATTTACACAAGCAAATGGAAACGTTTCTCTTATTGGGCTAAGGCCCAAAATATTGATCCTTTTACTGCCCCTGTTCAGGCAGTTCTGGACTTCTTAGCAGTGATTTTTCATGCAGGCTCCTCTTCTTCCACAGTCAGAGTTCAATTGGCTGCTATTTCTAATTTTCATGTCGGGATAGCAGATCATAATATTATGTCCCATAGGCTCTGCAGGGCCTTCTTGAAAGGAATTTTCCTACTAAAGCCTCCAATCAGGAATCCTCCTCCTCAGTGGGATCTAAATTTAGTGCTGACATCCTTGATTCTTCCCCTTGAGCCAGCTGTTTCTTGTTCCCTGAAATATCTTTCTTGGAAAACCTTATTCCTAGTGGCTATTACATCTGCCAGGAGGGTGTCTGAACTTCATGCTCTTTCGGTTCGACCCCCCTATTTGATTTTTCACAAAGACAGAGTATCTTTGAGAACCAATCCATCCTTTTTACCTAAGGTCGCTTCAAAGAACAATCTGAATCAATCCATTGATCTCCCTGTATTTTTTCCTAACTATTCAGATAGAGCTGAACAAAAACTACATTGTCTTGACGTCCACCGTCAGCTTAGATATTATTTGGACAGAACAAAAAAATTTAGAAAATCTGATCAACTTTTTGTTTCCTATGCGGATAGTAAAAAAGGCCTTCCTGTTTCTAAAGTGACTTTGTCCAGATGGCTTTCTTCGGTTATCACTAAATTTATACGATCAGGGGAAAACAGCTGTGCTCAAAACCTAAAGCACATTCAACTAGGAGTTTAGCTACTTCTACAGCTTTTCAAGCTAGACTACCTTTGGACACTATTTGTGCAGCGGCCACTTGGGCCACTCCTCACACTTTTGTTTCCCATTACAAATTGGACTTGGCCTCCAGGGACAGAGCCAGTTTTGGCTCTACAGTCCTCAAGAGTTTGTTCCATTGAGCCACCCAGGATAGAGGTGCTAGGGACGCGGTCCCATCAAGCAAGAATGAAGGCGAGATTGACAACTTAACATTAAGAAGTTATGTACCTACCATAACGTTCCATGTTAGTTGTCTTCTCTCGCCTTCTTTCTTGCGACCCTCCCTCCTTCCCCTGGCCTGGACAGACCTTGTATAAGAAACTATTATGCTAAAGACCATTCAGACCTGGTCCTTTTTCCATCTGTAAGTTTCTTCTTCCTTTGGGAAGTATTTTATGCTTGGTGTTATTGCCCTTTGTCAACAAACGAGATCTGGGTACTTACTGCCTTGCATCATGGGATATGGGGCTGCCTCGAGCTGGTAAAAGGAGTTCTCGAGCTAAAGCAGTGCAGTGAGCCGAGGATCGGCTCCGAACCCATCAAGCAAGAAAGAAGGCGAGAGAAGACAACTAACATGGAACGTTATGGTAGGTACATAACTTCTTATTTTAGTTAGAGGGCTGTCTTTTACTGTTGTATTATTATTATAAGGTCAGTTCATTTAAATTAGAGAGCTACTTTCCTTTAGTCTGTTTGTTAGAGGGCTCCCCCCTTTTTTTTTCACCCCTCCGGGCATAGCCAATTAAGTTAGAGGGCTGTGCCATCCCTTTCTCTTCTCGTAAACAACTGTTAGTTAACTCTTGTTCTTGTTTAAAAAAAAAAAATATATATATATATATATATATATATATATATATTTAATCTGTACGTAGTCTGATTGTTAGCTGTTGTTCTTGTTGTTGATTTTGTTGCTACAATGTCTTCCAAAGATTTAAAAAATGTGAGGAATGTGGACAAAAATGTCTGTTACTGACAGGCATACTGTTTGTGTGTATTGTTTAGGAGCGGTCCTTCTCCAAGAGTCCTGTTCAGTCTGTCACTCTTTCAGACACAGGGCTCTTCTGGAGTGAAAAAATGAATTGATTCTCAGAGGTCTGTTGAAACCCCACTTCTCCAAAGCATTACTAGAAGATCCGGGTTCTTCTAAGTCTGACTAGTCTCCTTCATCGAAATCAGAGAAGTCTGGGAAGAGATCTTCCTCTTCCAGTGCTCCTTCGGAGCCTTCTAAAATGATTGCAAAAGTTTCCTCTCCGGATCCAAAGACTGTTGGATCCAAGAGGGCTACTACTGTGGCACCATCAGTTTCAGTGCCAGTGGAGTTTCAGTTGTGGAGCCAGTCCCCTGACTTGGAACCGGTATCCCCTACTCTCAGGTCACCCTTGCTCCAGCCTTCCAAATCTCCTGCCACCTCAACTCGGTCTTCCAGGAGCCTGTCTGATAATGATGTGGATTGAGTGGTGCAAAGGCGGTTAAGAACACCTGCATTCACCAAGTTATCAGATCCAACCGCAAAGCCTTTGGATCCGACCGAATCCTCCCCTTCTGATTCGATTCCTCCTTCGATCCGACCTCAGACCTCGGAGCTGGAATGTCCAGAGCTGATATTGGTGGAACCATTGGAACGGAGACCTTTCACAGGATCTTTGGATCCAAACATTGCTCCAATGTCTGTGGCTCCATTGTAACTCTAGAAGTCTAGTAGCCAACGCTCTCCAGTCAGATTGGACAGTTGTAGGATCTGTACTTACATTTAGGGGCATCGTCTTGGGTGAGCCCGGCTCCTACCTCAGCCTTGGAGCCGCCCCCCTTGGTCCTGGGCATTCCCTCCAGTTCTTCTGAGCTGGGGGGTTTCTTCAGATCAGGGGTGGGGAGCTTTTGAGGTGATGAGTTGAGTGCTGACTCTACAGGCAGCTCCACTGTCATCTCTAGACATTCTTCCTCCAAAGGCACCAGTGTGTGCCACTATCCCATTGCATCCACAGGGACATGGAGATCGTAGGCCTCAGGACACCCCACAGGGTGTGTTCCACTCCTCAGAAACCTCTCCAAAGTACCCCTCAAAGAGGTTATGCAAGAAGAAGCATTTAGACTCCCCAGAGGTATCAGTCACTTCGGATATGGACCTCAATGAAACCGAAGGGTCCCCACGGTTACCTCCTGATGATGTCTCATTTGGAGACATCTTAGAAATACTTAAACAGAGAGGCGGATTGAAGTCCACCAACCCTTCAGGAGAGGAGTCCGTGTACCTGAAGGCTTTTGGATCTCACCCTTCCTCCACTTGGGTGTCTCTGCCTTTGGATGAACTTACGGACTTAGTTTCTTAAAAGGCGTTGGAATCTCCACATTCAGTGGAACCTGTTCCTTGGAGGCTGTATAAGTTCATTACCTCACCCTCAGACAAACATTTCTTAACTAAGGGAGTCCCAGTAGATGCTATGGTGGTGGCAGCAGCACCAGGAAGGAACTCTAAGACGTCTTCTTCTGTCCATCCACCGAACAAGGAGTCTCGCACAATGGGCAGATATGGAAAGCGCATTTTCTCTTCAGTGACATTTGCTCTTAGATCTCCGAATTACTTAACTCACTTTACTAGACTACAGCGAGATCTCCTGAAGGAGCTAGGAGATGCCCTCCAAGGTTCAGTAGCTGAAGGGGTGTCAGAAAAACTGTCAGCTCTCTACCTTAAATTCAGTGGTCAACTCCTCCATGAGACTGGTTTCTTATTCAGCGGATGGAGCGAGCAGAGCAGCGGGTTCAGGAATTTCCCTAAGGTGACATTCTAGGGTGCGCTTGTGTGACTCTGCGGAGCCATTCAAATCTTCCTTTGTGAATGCCCCATTCAATGGCTCGTCTCTGGTTGGGCCAAAAGTCAAGGACACACTAACCAGGTGTGAACAAGAAGGAAAGACTCTCTGCCATAGGAGTCCGTTTTTCCCTACCTACCAGACCTTATCCCAAAGATCAGACAGGAAGTGGGAAAATGTGGTTTCGAAAATTCCAGACAGCTTTCCAGGACACACATGGTGATTCTTCTCCAGTGGCAGATGGGGAAGTGGGTAATGGAAGATGCCGACTACATGGCAGAGGGGGTCTGCAGAATCAGGGGGACCGGGAATCCTTCTTTGGTAAGCAGTTTCAGTGCTCCTGAAGGGAGGCCCGTCTGTCCATCTCTGGAGGCAATTGGGGGCCCACTTATCTTTGTAGCCAAAAGCCTAGCTAACAATAACAAAAGACAAATGGGTACAAAGCATCATATCCAGAGGTTACTCCATACCCTTTTCCTTCGCGTTCCAGATATAAAAAACATCCCAAATGTTATACCCAGTCAAAGGGAACAGGCAACTCTAGAAATTCAAAAGTTGCTAGACAAAAGAGTCATCCAAACAGTCCCCCACAGACCAAATAGGATCCGGAACTTACTCAAGATTCTTTTTAGCTCCAAAGAAAACAGGGGTCTGGAGACCAATTCTGGATCTTAGCAACCTAAACAAATCTGTAAGAAAGTCCAAGTTCCGGATGGTAACACTGCAGTCAATTCTCCCTTTTCTGGAACAAGACAATTTGATGTGCTCGATAGACCTCCAGGATGCGTACTACCACATAAAAATGGATAGGCAATCCAGGAGAAACTTGTGCTTTCGGCTGGGAGCCAGCCACTACCAGTTTCGAGCTCTGCCCTTTGGCCTCACTACAGCCCCCAGAGTGTTCACCAAGTGTATGGTAGTAGTCGTGGTTCACTTGAGATGCCTAGGATTCGAGTGTTTCCATACTTAGATGACTGGCTCCTAACTGCCACCACCAAGCATCTACTAACAAAAGCGAGACACACCACCTTGCAGCTCTGTTTTCACCTAGGAATCACAATGAACTATGAAAAATCTGCCTTATTGCTGTCTCAGCATATTATATTTATATGAGCAGAATTAGATAAAACCAAGATGATGGCCAAACTTCCTCCAGAAAGAGTACAAGTTCTACAACATCATGTCTTAAATAGTCTTTCCAAGAAAAAAAATGCAAGTGAGGACAGTCCTGAAAGTCTTGGGGACCATAGCAGCAGCAGTAACCTTGATCCCAATAGCACTTCTGCACATGACAATTCTCCAGTGGCTGCTGACAACTTAATGGTCGATGCAAGAACTGCCCATGTCCCACAAAATATTGATAACTGACTCTTGCAAAAAAGACCTTCATTGATGGCTTTACTTCACTCATGCAACTCTAGGTCAACCCTTTGTACTTCCCCAACCACTAGCCACAGTGACCATGGATGCTTCTAAGATAGGGTGGGAAGGGCATTATCTGGGAAAGACAGTCCAAGGCACTTGGCAAGATCATGAGGCCCATTTGCACATCAGTGTCCTAAGGATGAGAGCGGTGCTTTTAGCGTTGCAAGCATTCCAGGACTCTCTTCCACTGGGAACTACTGCAGTACAGACAGACAACATGTCAGTTGTTTGGAGACATTCTTGGATGCACTTGTGTGACTTTGCAGAGACATTTAAATCTTCCTTTGTGAATGCCCCGTTTGATGGCTCATATCTGTTTGGGCTCAAAGTCAAGGACACACTAACCAAGTGTGAACAAGAAGGAAAGACTTTGCCGTAGGAGTCCGTTTTTCCCTACCTACCAGACCTTATCCCAGAGATCAGAAAGGAAGTGGGAGAATGTGGTTACAAAAATCCCAGAGAGCTTTCCAGGACACACATGGTGATTCAGGAATCAGATTTTACCCCCTTTGTCATGAGGTCCTGAGAGTATGGCAATAGGCAACCTCCTACCAACACTTTCTGATAGCAACGCACATCCCAGGGAAATCAAATGTGATTGCAGACAGACTCAGCAGAGCAATTCTGATGCCTCAGGAGTAGTCCCTAAAACAGGAGGTGGTGTAAAAGATTTTCCGCAAATGAGGCCAGCCTTGCTGCAACCTTTTTGCCACATCCGTGAATGCCAAATGCAGCAGCTACTTTGCCCTGATCCCCCCTCTAGGGAAGTCACCAAGGAATGCACTTGTACACGATTGTCCCTCGGATCTCCTCTACACTTTTCCTCCATTTCCATTGATACCCAAAGTTAATCAGAAAGCCAATTACTTGGGAAGGGACTTCATACTCATCTCCCCATACTGGCCTCATTAAATCTGGTTCCCCTTCCCGTGGTCTCATCTCCGGAAGGAGCCTTGGATTCTGGACCTAGGTCCGGACCTTCTGATTCATGCATCAGGAATGCTCCATCCCTCCCTTCATACTCTCAAGTTGACAGCTTTGCTGCTAAGATTCCAGCCATAGCCAGGCTCCCTAACCTTTCTTCATCAGTAAAATGCATCCTAATTTCTTCTCATAAGGCTTCAATGAGAAAGATATATAGAAGCAAATGGAAAAGATTCTCTTTATGGGGTTCTCATAATCAAATTGACCCATTTTTTGCCCCAGCATGTTCCATTCTAGAGTTCTTGGCAAAACTATTCAGTGAAGGAGCAGCCACAGCTAGTATTAGAGTTCAGCTAGCAGCAATATCCAATTTCCATTTAGGTGAATCAGGCCTCAATATTATGTCTCACTGACTATGCAAAACCTTTCGTAAAGGCACTTCTTTATTAAGACCACCTACTAAAGACCCTCCAGCACCATGGGACTTTTTTGTCTTATTCCGTTTATTTTTTCCTCCGTTTGAGCCAGCATCATCCTGCAAACTCTATTTTTTGACTTGTAAAACTATTCTTTTGACAGCAATTACTTCTGCTAGAAGGCTGTCAGAGCTGCAAGCCTGGTCATTAAAGCCCCCCCCCCCGCATGTATTTCCACAGAGACATGGTCTCCTTACGAACAAACCCTTCCTTTTTACCCAAAATATGTACAGAATCTAATTTGAACCAATCCATAGAGCTACCAGTATTTTTTTCTAATTATGAGAATAAGGCAGAATACGTGTTGCACCAACTGGATGTGCGTAGACAATTACACTTCTACTTACATAGGACAAAGGACTTAAGAAAATCTGACCAACTTTTCGTATCCTTTTTATATTCAAAGAAAGGTGCACCAGTTTCTAAAGTGACAGTTTCAAAATGGCTCTCAGATTGTATAACATTCATTTGTAAATCTCAGAACAAAGATCTTCCCTATAAAGTAAAAGGCCATTCTGCAAGAGCCATTGCAGCCTCTTCCACCTTTCAGGCTAGACTGTGAATTGATACCATTTGTGCTGCAGCAACGTGGGCAAGACCGCATAACTTTGTCACTCATTACAAAGTCGATTTGGCCTCCAGGAACAGGGCCTCCTTTGATTCCACAGTTCTGAAGAATATTCTCCCTTGAGCCACCCAAGAAAGATGGTGCTAGGATTGCTGTCCCAACCTAGTAAGAATGAAGGTGAGATAGGACAACAACACACAAAGAAGTTATGTATCCACCATAACGTTCCATATGTGTTGTCCATCTCACATTATTCTTACATCCCACCCTCCTTTCCCCCAGCTTTTTGCTCCTAGGAGACTGAGTCGATACAATTGGCTATTAGTGATCTCTGACCTTCTTGATTGCTCTGTAGGGTACTAAACTACCCTTATTTTGTATTCTTTTATAACTGCAAACAAGGTCTGGGGAGCTCTTCTAGTGCATGATGGCATAGGGTTTAGCCACGAGCTAGTGGAGGGCCTCAAGCATGTGTATAAGATAAGGCCAAGTCGGATTTGAGGATCGGATCTAAACCCAGCCTAGTAAGAATGAAGGCAAGATGGACAACACACATGGAATGTTATGGTGAGTACATGACTTCTTTTTACAGCGTACCTGTTTCCACTGCCGCGGTTGTATGCTTCTCCAATCCTAATCAATATAAATACTATATACTGGCCAAACTAGCCTTCTACTACAAAAAAGTAGCAAAATTTGCAGCTAACCTTCCAAACAGAATCACTGTCAGGCTCTAAGAGTACTAAACTGGCTAGTGCTACCCAGATACCTGATATAAACACAACTTTTAACTGCTCACAAACATATTCACTCACCAGACAAATGCCCAGCACTAAAAGTTACTCTCCATCTTCACTGCTGATATAGGGGCCTCCAGTCTGGAGGCAACCTCTTGCCATCTATGAATGAATCCAACAGCTCTGCAGGTGATTCTCTGTACTCTCTCACCATGTCTCTTTTAAGAACTGGAACACAATTCCAAAGGAACTAATGTCAGTTAAATTAAATTAATGATCAAACAGTGTCATTGCTCCAGACCAAGTCAACTCTCAATCCCTGTCTTCTCCCACTTTAAATACTTTCTAGTCCATTATGTCATACTTTATCTCTTAGATTGCATCATACTTTTGCTCTTACATCATATTACTATGCTGCTAGCGTTATCAACCTTTCTTTTCCAACATGAATACTTCCTAAGCACCTTCACTAAACTAGTACCTTCTACTTTATCATTAAACTTCCAAAAAACATATATTATACTCATAATGCTGTTGCTTCCTATAACATTATAACGCCACATGGTCAGAATTACTTCACCTGTTTTTCTGCTTCTAGTAACATAACATTGATTAACCAAAGCAATTGTAGAATCTCCATCATTCTTAAAATAAATGTAAAGAACTTGGAATCTTGAACCAATGTCTTTATCAACCAGCCGATAAAAACCTGCTTCATCCTTGAACTGAATGTAAACTCAGAAGCTTGTTACAATTTTTGCAAATGTGTAATACGTATAAAATCTGTGTAAGAACTCTGAAGAATTGTACTGGAGCCTTTCTTCCAAGGTCTCCTCTGAAAAATGGCACTTGGCCATTCAGACTTTACCAGTAAACAAAGACAAAAAAAATGTATTTTAATTTGACAAAATTTTTAAGACCTGGTAGCTTTTAGTATTATATGAGAATGCTTACTGTGTATAGTTGAAATACCATTATTCTATTATTTTGATTTAAGAAGTAGGGATCTGCACTTTGTTAGTGCAGTTACATCAAGTTATGTAGAGTTCACTGAACTGGATTTTAGGCTTTCCAAAGTGTGTTACATTCTTCTGTGGCATATCTTATTTTAGATGTGATCCAGGTATATGACTGATGTGTATTTGCAATGTGTAAACTGATGTTTTAATTGGGCAATCGTTGCCAGTGGTTGAAAATAGCTTATCAGAGTACTGCAGTGCACTGTCTAATGAAGGAAACTAATGACGTATCCATTTTGGGTTGGGATGAGTGTCATACTTGTGGAGTGAAAACAGTTTTCTGATCTGAATACAATAGGTCTGTAAATTTATTCACCTTTGCAAATAACAATGCTTGCTGCTTGGTAAAGGCAGTTGTCTTGTTATAAATGTCAAAAGTTGTTCTGTACTGAAATTTCTTTTCTTTGTCTTGGTTGACAGTTTTGGGTGCATTTTTTTTGAGTCTGCCTTTCGGCTGTGGAACATAGGACTGCAGGAGGTTACCACTTCAGCTCAGTGATAGCCTACTGGTATTAATGCTCTTAAACCTAAGATATACAGTGTGTCACCACAACCTGAGTGTAGATTCTTAGAGCATTGCAAAGAAATTGGGGAAAATTTTGCTTCTATTTTCTTATGGAAATCACCAAGCCCTGATGAAGGATGTGATGATAGGGGTACACTTTTGACATATGCACATAATTTTCATTTTATTTTTTCATTTGTTAATCAGGTGGGAGAGTTGGTAAAGCTGATCCTTTTGAGCTAGAACTTGGGTCATATTGTGACAGTTTACAATTTGCAATAATTTGCTAAATCAATTCTTAAAAAATTGTTACAGCTAATAAATGTATAATATAAAAAAGAATGTATTTACAGATTTATAGACTTACAATGGATGTAGATGCAATTTGATTTAGTTAGATAGTTAGTTAGATTTAGAATCCAACACGGATTCAGACCCCATCATAGTACTATGACAGCCCTCCTATCCTTCCTTGAAACTGTGAATAAAGCTAGAGATTCTGGACTCATTGTATCTACCACTCTTCTTGATCTTTCTAAGGCCTTTGATACTATCTCCCATAACCTACTTCTTACTAAACTATCTAATCTAAGCCTTTCTCTCACTTCACTCAACTGGTTTAACAGCTTTCTCTCCAATAGACAACAAGCAGTCAAGTGGAAAAAAGCTACTTCCTCCTTTCTAAATACCCCTACAGGTGTCCCAAAAGGCTCCATTCTGGGCCCCCTTCTCTTTAATATTTTCATTAATGACTTTTACCACGCTATCCCTCAGGCTAATATTATTCAATATGCAGATGATTCCACAATCATCTGCGCTGCCTCATCTATACCAACTCTACTAAAGCTTACCCAGGATGCCTTCTCCACCACTGAAAATTGGATGAAAGACAACCATCTAGCTCTTAATGCTGCTAAAACCAAACTCATGATATTTACTCCTTCAAAAACTACTAACATCGATCGTAAATCATTCTCCATCTACAGCCAAAATAACATCCCCCTTGAGCTTGTATCAGAAACCAAACTATTAGGAGTCCAAATTGATGACAAGCTTAAATTCCATTCCCATTTACTACAAAACATAAATAAAACCCACCAAAAACTTGGCATGCTCTACCGTCATAATCGTTTCCTCAGCTCAGCTACCAAGATTACTCTCTCAACTACATTTCTCTTACCCTCCCTTCTCTATGGAGCACCCCTTCTTCCCTCAAAACCAAACTATCCTCTTGTTACAATAAAATTGCCAAATTTGCCACTTCTAACAAATCATCAGCACACCACTGTGAACCACTCCACAAACTGAAATGGTTAGAACTACCTCTCGTATACCCAACTCACATACGCTCACAAACTCATTTTTCCAGCCACCCCTCTGCCCCTCACTGTCTTCTACTTTTAAAATGCACTACACACAGACATCTAAGATCAAACAATCAAAACCTCATAGAAATTCATAGACCCCTCCACCCTCCTGGACAAAACCTCCTGTCCTTCTCACTAGCACGCTTATGGAACTCCCTTCCTCCCTGTATTCGTACCATTACAAGCCTCCCATCCTTTAAAAAAATCACTCCACTCTTATCTAACCTCCACATGGGAATGCTCCTGCTCTCACCTTTCATAACCTACTATTTACTCTAGTAACGTTTTCTCTTCTGTCTAAACACCAGGTAGCATTACTCATGGCCTACCTGTATACTACTCTAACTCTGCTCAAAAAGAAAAAAAATATATAGATATATTATTACTCTTATTACCTGTGTTTTTAGCTGTCTCTGCATGTTTAATTACATAAACTGTACAATGTTTAACCCCATCAAATGTATATGTATATCCTCACCTTTGTGTAATCTGTATGTGGAGCTTTTCTCAATGTTTAACCCCATGTAATGTATATGTATATCCTCATCTGTTTAATCTATATGTGGAGCTTTTCTCCCCAGGACTCCATTGAAAACGGGTTCTTCGAGCCCAATGGACTATCCTGGTTAAACAAATGCAAATAAATAAAATAAAAATAAATAAATAGTTGAATACACAAAGGTGTTGCATTGTTTTGCTGTGTATATTTTAGCTGTATTTGCATATTTACTGAGACCTGTCATATGTAAGTACAGTTTAACGTAGTTTGAAACAGATGTAGTCTTTGAAGTGTTGGGGATATTTAAGTACTAAATAAAAGTGCCGAGTAGGTGGTGGTGTGTTGAGTAGTTCATGTCTCTTATCTGTCAGGCATATGGCTTGTTGGATTGTTTCAGTTGTTTCACTGGTAAATATGTAGCAGAAATGTCAGTAAGCATAGTTTGGCTTACAGTCTTTAACTGAATCTGATGTTGTAGCTAAAGCTTTTAAATGATGAAGTGAGAATGGCTGGACCCAAAGTCGGACTGAATATCTTAGGTCATATCCGGACAGTGGACCTGTAAAACTGATACATTTAACGCTCTCTAGTGATGGCAGCAAAAATTCTCACAGCTCAAATGCCTCCCTTACCCATAACTCCCCGCTCCTGCTGCTGTCACTAGATCTTGTTGGTGCCAGTTAGACAACAGTTTCTCCTGAGCAGCTAAAGTGTTTACTAGTGTGGTTTATAGCCTTTTTTGGTGCAGCTAAGTACCTTTATTGCTTTCTCAGCATTTTTTCTTGGTCATTCATTAGCAGGTAGTAGTTGCATGCTTTTTTGGTACTTTGCTGTTGTCATTTTTCTAATTTTTCTTCTGCCTATCTTGCCTCACATACCCTTCCTTCCCAGTCATTGGCCCATTTGTTCTAAGTTTTATTTATTTATTTATTTACAATTGTTTACTGGGAAAGTCAGACTGGGCCAGAAGCCCATTTTCAGCAGAGACCCGGGGAGAAAAGTTCCACAGAAATAAGCAAAATACAATAGATAGTACAATAGTATCTATACAGTAAGATGAACAATACACATCATGTAGTTAGTCTATACAAAGTAGTATTCAGTACAGTTTTATACTAGATACAGGTTCAAAAAGAAAAACATAAGCATTTCAGTGAAGATCACTGTGAGAAAAAAAATTAGTAATGTGTACATATTAAATAGTAGTTATGAACAAATGAGATTTCCTTTATATATATGAGGAAATTGCAATGGTACCTGAAAAGTGTATGGACTCAGCACAGCCACAGCTTGGAAACAATGATTCCACTCATTCCCTGCCTTCAACATGAGTTTCTATGGTGGGCACAGGCATGTCACCTCAACAAGGGTCAGCCTTTCACCTTACCCACAGCCAGGCAAACTATGACAACAGATGCATCGGACTATGCCTGGGGAGCACACATGGCAGGACAGTGCATTCAGGGCAAATGGACTACAGATCAGACACACCTGCATATCAATCAAAAAGAAATGCTAGCAGTGCAGAATGCCCTAACAGCTTTCAAGGACCTTCTACACCCAGGACAACTACTAATAAGGATAGACAACACCACAGTTATGTGGTACATAAACAAGCAAGGAGGCACACATTCCTACCCTCTATGCAGGCAAGCAATGACCTTGTGGAACACTGCACTGTCTTACCAGGTTCAATTACAAGCACAATTCCTGCCAGGAAAGAAAAACACATTGGCAGACGACCTAAGCAGAAACATCATGGATCCACACGAATGAAAACTAGATCCACAAGTATTTGCAATGATAGCTCAAAAATGGGGATGCCCAGACATAGATCTGTTTGCAAGCCCCCACAACCACCAACTTCAAAAATTTTGCATAAGGACCTTCCATCCACTAGCTTGGAAAGTGGACGCTCTCTCATTCAGTTGGAAAACATTAACAGTGTATGCCTTCCCTCCACTGCCTCTTCTAGCAAAGGTACTGCTGAAAGTCAGATTAGAGAGGCCACAAATGATTCTCATTGCACCAGATTGGCCACGCCAAAATTGGTATCCAATTTTAAGGACCATGGCCCAGGGCCCACCATGGATTTTGCCACAAATTCCTCACCTGCTCACCCAGCGAGACAGTCTGATTCTACACAGCCAGCTCAAGACTTTAAACCTGGCTGCATGGCAAATTACCTAAACAACCAGCCAACGCCTTTATCCAAAGCTGTTATGGATGTCATTCGGGAGGCCAGGAGGCCCAGCACCAGGAAAACCTATTCAGACAAATGGAAAAGATTTTGCTCCTGGAACCAGGCTAAAGGCTAAAATCCCCTGGAGCCGAACATTCCTCAGATTCTACAATATTTAACTGAGATGTTACACAAAGGACTTTCCTTTTCATCTATTAAGATCCACACCTCAGCAATTTCAGCTCATTACAGCACGGATCCTCCTTTATTTTCACATCCACTCCTAAGACAGTACCTCAGAGGGGCTAAGAACTTAAGACCGCCAAGGAGAGCTCCAACACCTACTTGGGATCTCAACTTTGTCCTGGAAAAACTTACACTGCCGCCCTTTGAACCAGCTTTTTCAACTGATTTAAAATTTCTGTCATGGAAAACTGCCCTACTACTAGCAATAACCTCAGCTAGAAGAGTCTCAGAGCTACAGGCACTAATGGCAGTGGAACCTTTCCTCATTTTTCATCAAGACAGAGTTTCTCTACAAACTAATCCTTCCTTTATGCCAAAGGTGGTATCCAGTGTGGCCTTAAACCAAACCATTCACTTGCCCACCTTCTTCCCAAATACCCAGAACAAAGGAGAAAGACTCCTGCACTCTTTGGACATTCACAGGCAATTACATTACTACTTGGATAAAACTAAGGCTTTCAGAAAAACTGACCAGCTCTTTGTAGCCTATGCTACAGGATCACAAGGAAAAGCTATCTCAAAACAGACCATTTCTAAATGGATGGGACATTGCATACGTTTCTGCTACACACTTCATGGGAAACCAGTACTTGCTAACATTAGGTCCCACTCCACCAGGGCTACAGCTACATCAGCAGCCTTTCTCAGGGGAGTGCCAACCAAGGATATTCTGGAAGCTGCTACTTGGAGTTCAGTGCACACCTTCACCAAACACTACTATCACTTACAACTTTACTCTAAGGCTAGAGCTGGTTTTGCCACTGCAGTTTTGCAGGGCCTACTAGCCTCTTCTAACCCTGTTTGATTCCACCTCCCCTCCTTAGCTTTGGGATTCAACCCAAGTGTGATGACTGCAGCAGGGTAACACGATGAACATAGTACAGTTTTGTACCTACCATAAATGTAGATGTTCGAGTGTTCACCCTGCTGCAGTCCAGGTTACCCTCCCTCCATCCCCTCTGAACTAGCTGAACTTATCTCTACCACTTTATCCTATACTACCTCTGTGGTGTATTTGCTTGTACCTAAGGGTTTTGTTTTATTTTTATATAGCCATATGTATATATATATATATATATATATATATATATATATATATATATATATATATATTTTGCCTACCTTTTGGGGGCACCTGACATCTGGGGCAAGAAAAACTGAAGAAAATGGCGTTGGATGCCTCTTATATACCCCTGACGCACTGACGTCAGGGAAGAAGCGACAGCAACCGACGCCGGACCAAGACTTTGGAATTCAGGCCGACTACGGGACCGCCTGACGGCAGGATAACTCAAGTGTGATGACTGCAGCAGGGTGAACACTCGAACATCTACATTTATGATAGGTACAAAACTGTACTTTGTCATACCCAACTGATATCCGTAAACCTTAGGGTGACTGTTTTAGTTTGTCAGTTGAGATATTTTGCAAGCAATCGGTTAAAAAACAAAAAGAAAAATCTAACAAAGCTAGACTTTGCACTGTGTGATTCCTTAAACCTCTTCTATTAAAGGTGACATGGAATATATGCAAATTACCCTTTAAGGCCACCAGGTGTTTTAACTAAATGGCAATTCTGAATGTCTATGACTTTTTCTTTTAAATCTATGTATGGACATATTCACTCCAATAAAGCCAAACCCCACTAGCTGTGGACATGCATATTTCTGCCTTCTTATGGCTTCATCAGCACAGCATAAGTGGAATGTTTGGCTAACATTTGGAAACACAGGATTGTCATACCCACCATTTAATGATGATACAGTGGAAAATCTAACTTTGCAATTTTTTCTTTTTGTTTTCTAACCAATTGTTTTTTCCGTGTGACCTTTTTACTCTGTTTTAGTTTGTTAGTTGGGATATTTTGCAGTCACCCTAAGGTTTATGGATATCAGTTGGGTACAACAATCCTGTGTTTCCAAATGTTAGCCAAACATTCCTCTTCTGCTGTGATGATAATGCCATAAGAAGGCAGAAACATGCATGTCCACAGCTAGTGGGTTTTGGCTTTATTGGCCTGAATTTGTCCATAAATAGACCTAAACGGTGAATGAGAAGGTCACTGAAAAAACAATCCGTAAAAACAAAATGAAAACTCCAGCAAAGCTAGAACTTCCACTGAGTGACATCCCAAACCTCTTGTATCAGAGGCACATGGGATATATGCAAATGATCCTGATGAACATCAGGTGTTTTAGGTCATTGGCAATTCTGAATGCCTATGACTTGTTTCATCATTTTAATGGACAATTTCAGGCCAATAAAGCCAAACCCCACTAGGTGTAGATATGCATATTTCGGCCTTGTTATGACCTCATCAGCACAGCACAAGCAGATTGTTTGACTAAGTATTAGAAACACAGGGCTGTTATACCCAGTTGATGTCCATTATCGTTAGGGTCATTGCAAAAATATCCCAAACAACAAACTAAAACAATTGCCAATGAGCTGAAACTCCTGATGTTCATCAGGATCATTTGCATATATCCCATGTGTCCCTGATACAAGAGGTTTGGGAGGTCACTCAGTGGAAGTTCTAGCTTTGCTGGAGTTTTCATTTTGTTTTTCCATAAATAGACTTAAAAGAAAAAGTCATGGACATTCAGAATTGCCATTTAGCTGAAATACCTGATGTCCTTAAAAAGTAATTTGCATATATCCCATGTTACCTCTAATACAAGAGGTTTAAGGAGTCACACAGTGGAAAGTATAGCTTTGCTAGATTTTTCTTTTTGTTTTTTAACCCATTGTTTTTTCTGCGTGACCTTTTTACTGGGTCTATATTACGCTATCGAACATTTATAAGTTCGAATATCATATGGTCGAACTTGTAAATGTTCGAAAACGTAATAAAAAACAAAAAAAACCCAAAAATTAACCCCTGAATGTCTTAAGCAGGGGGCAAGCCCCCCTGTGCCCCTCACACCCCTGCTACTTAAATATACCAACTCCGAGATCGCACTACAGTGCAGAAAAGGGAAATCTTCCCATTCTGCACTGTAATGGAGATCTCCGTTGACACGCTCGCACATCGAAAAATTTGAACATATGGTGCTGATCATATGACGTTCGATTTTTTCGCTGTGCGATAACGTGATAGGGAACCTTTTTACTCATTGTTTTAGTAACTGCATTTTTGGCAACCATCATAATTAGACTCAGCAAAGGCCTTAACTGTGTTTAGACAATTCTGATTCTGTATCATAGCTCAGAAAAAGTAATTTCCCAAGTTAGTCCAATTTGTTCACCCAGCATCTTAACTGTGTTGCTCTATAATACCCCATTCAACTCTGATAATCCAATCTGCCCTGCTCTTTTGGAAGAATAAGCTTATCCCACTTGACTTTTGCCATTTTCCCCTCCCAGATAAAGTCCTTCAGCTTCTTATTAATTGCTATCCACAACTTCTCCACTGGTTGATAAAAATATGCCGGATCAGTGTATAAGACTAAAGGGACTAAAATCATTTTAACTGCTTGTATCTTACTATCGATAGCCATATAACAGAGCTTCCATTTTCTCGGTCTTTGTAATGTCTTTTTTTGTTGAGTCTTTTCCCACATATCCTTAGCTGCCACACTGGTATCATTTTTAATACATACTCCTAAATACTTCATTTTATCATGTCCCCATAAATATGAATTTTTGCTGAACCAATTTGTATGTGGTACATAATTTACCACTATATGGCTGTGGTGGTGCAGCGGTTAGCGTTGTCGCCTCACACCAAGAGGTTCTCCCGTTCGATTCTTGGCTGGAGTGCCTTCTGTGTGAAGTCTGCATGTCCTCCCCGTGGTCGAGTGATGTTTAAAGACATGCAGGTAGGTGCATGCGTGAGTGGGCGTGCCTTCTTTGAAGGTTGGGCGTCAGGCTGGCAACTCGGCACCGTAAAAATCTACTGCCAATCATTATCGGACCAGAGTTCCACTGTGGCGACCCCTAACTGGGAAAAGCCGAAAGACATAATTTACCACTATTGCTTTTGTTTTAGCTTCATTAATTTTGTATCCTGGAAAGGTTTGAAACTGTCTCAGTATGTTCCACAACACTGTAATGTCTCCTTTAAATGTTCTTGCTTTGTTTGCATTTTTTTATGGTTCTGAAGATGTCTGTAGGTTTACAATAGACAAAAGCGCTTAACCAATGTTGATTGTTTGTCTTTCGGCTTTTTCCCGGTAAGGGGTCGCCACAGCGGATCTCCAGTCCGCTAATGATTGGCAGTAGATTTTTACGAAACGCCAAGGTGCCAGCTCGACGCCCAACCTTCAATGAAGGCACGCCCATTTACGCACGCATGTCATTCGAACGCTACCCAACCGTGGGGAGGACATGCAGACTGCACACAGAAGGCACTCCCAAGCCAAGCCGAGAATCGAACGGGAGAACCTCTTGCTGTGAGGTAACAATGCTATCGCTGTACCACCGCAGCATTAAAAGCGCTTAACCAATGATGTAATGCAATCCTATCTCGCCTACATTCATAACTGATGGGCTCGGAGCCGAAAATCAGCTCTCATTTGGCCTTTACACTAGCACGAAGTCTCTCATTGGCTGGGCCAACGCCCTTATCCCAGGATGCACCACGCCCAAACTCCCAGATCTCGTTTGCCGCTCCTAGAGTAACAACGTGGTCTCGACTTGGCTGTGGCTAAGTACCCTTCCTTTTTTGCCTTTTGGTCGCTTTTTTGACAATTAGCTTAGAATTTATACTCAAACAGCTATTTTAATAGCTATCTGGTTGTTAGCTCACTTGTGGTTGATTGTGTTTGTACTTTGAATTGTTGTGGTAATCCCTTCTGTTTGGTGGGCTAGGCCTGTTTGAGTTAGAGGGCCTTTGCCCTATCTCTTAGATCGTTTAAGTTAGAGCTCTTTCCCCCCCTTCCTTCCTTGTGTGTTTTGAGTGTGTCTACAGTAGGTATGTCTGGCAAAGAAAAGGAGCATAAGCCATCGGAATTTAAAAAAATGTTCGAAATGCAGTTATAAGATGTCGTTGACAGATGGCCACGCCATCTGTGTTTATTGTTTAGGGGTCAAACACTTGCAAGAGTCTTGCAGTGTTTGCCATGCTTTCTCCTCTCATGTCCTACACGAGAGGAAAAATAAGCTCATCCTCAAGGGTCTCATCAAACCAGCCTTCGAGGAAGCTTTGGCTTCTTCTCCCTTGTCTAAATCGAGGCTAAAGAAGTCTTCGGCTCCGACAAGTCCATCGGAGCTGCCTGCAAAGAGGTCTAAATCTGTGTCCCCTTCCTCGGCCTCACTGGCCTTGGAGCCAAAGGATAGAGGATCTAAATCTGTGTCCCCTTCCTCGGCTCCACTGGCCTCAGAGCCGAAGGATAGAGGATCTAAAGCTGGGTCTCCCTCCTCGGCTCCAATGATTTCGGAGCCGCAGGATAGAGGGTCTAAATCGAGGTCTCCTTCGTCGGCTCCATTGGTCTCGGAGCCGCTGGAGAGTGTTTCTGCTCTGGGGTCGGTTTTGTCGGCTCCTGAACCGTCGGCGCCGAAAGGAGTCTCAGTTTTGGTCGAGTCTGCTTCGGCCCCGATACTTTTGGAGCCGGCTTCCTAGCCTGGTTTCGGAGCTGATAGGAAAAGTCTCTCAGCCCCCTTCTGTTTCCTCCAGGCTTTCAGACTCTGATGTAGATAGGGTGGTCCAGAGGCTCCTTCAGTCACCTGTCTTATCCAAATTATTTTCGGCTCCGGCCCAGTCGGCCCTGGAGCCAGCCCCTTCGATACCATTTCTTCCTCCTCCGACAACCTTGGTGTCATCGGAGTTCATAGAGTCGGGTGAAGTCCTTGAGGCGGTTCTGAGACCCACTGCTAGTCCGTCGGCACCGTCTTCAGCTCCAACCCTTTCTGTGCCTTCCAGAGGTTTCGGTTCTTGGGTGTCCTCAGCCGGGCCCGAGGGGGACTCGTCGGGGCTTCTGGTTTCGGCCCCGAGTCTCCCTCTTGGCGCCTCGGCTAGGGGAACCCAGACACTGGTCATGGTCTCGGGGACGGGCCGCTCCTCAGATTCTGGTGGGCCCGCCTTCGAGGCTATGAGGAGCGTGCTGGCCAAGTCTCTAGTGAGTTCACCCGAATCTGCGACTCCTTCCCCAGACACGGCGGCTAGAGATTCCGGTGCCCCCCTGTCTTCAGACAGCGCGGCTCCTAGGCCTGAGGATTCCACCTTGTGTGGTCGCCTTTTTTCCGAGGAGTCTTCAGAGTTCGTGCCTGAGGAGCCCCCCAGAAAAGAATTGTGCAAGAGGAAGCACATAGACTCCCCAGATGAGTCTGTCACCTCGGACACCGACCTCGATGATGCGGAGGGGTCCCCCAAGTCGTCCTCAGATGATGTCTCATTTTACGATATCCTGGAGATCTTGAGGCAGAGGGGTGACTGGCCATCCAAAACCCCTTCCGCGGAAGAGTCTGTCTTCCTCAAGGCCTCTGGAGCCCAACCCTCCGCCTCCTGGGTGTCTCCACCCTTTGATGAGTTACTGGACCTTATTTGTCGAAGGGTGTGGGAACACCCTCATTCTGTGGAGCCAGTTCCTTCTCGCCCCAACAAGTTTTTATCCGCACCCCCTGGCAAGGAGTTTCTAACCAAGGGAGTTCCAGTTGATGCTATGGTGGTGGTGTCTGCCACCCAGCAAGATGTGGCAGAGGCATCTACTTCTATCCATCCTCCTAACAAGGAGTCCAGGAGCATGGATAGGTACGGGAAGCGTACCCTGATGTCAGCGACCTTTACCCTGTGGTCGCTGAATTATTTGTCATTTTACGAGGCTCCAAAGGGATCTCATAAAGGAGTTGGGAGATACCCTGTCGGGTAACGTGCCTGAGGCGTTGACACAGTCTGTCAATGCCCAGCTGTCTACCCTTTCGTCCATTGTTAACTCATCCATGAGGCTCATATTGTATGCAGCCGAAGGGGCGGATAGGGCAGCGAGTTCGGGCGTAGCCCTTAGGAGGCAAGCCTGGATGTGCTTGTGTCACTTTGCGGAGGCTTTCAAGTCTTCCTTCACCGACGCTCCATTCGATCGGTCCTCTCTTTCTGGACCCAAGGTGAAAGACACACTCACTAGATGTGAGCAGGAGGGTAAGACTTTGTCTGCTGTTGGGGCCTGTTTTTCACTTCCCTCAAGGCCTTACCCCAAGGCTCAGAGGGGAGGAAAGATGTGGTTCAGAAAGTCCCAAAAGTCTTTCCCTGCCCATCAGAGTGACCCCCCCCCCAGGGGTAGGGGGGGGAATTATTCTGGAAGACGTCGCCCCAGAGGCGGCGGAGGCCCCCGCAACTCAGGAGACCGCAAATCCTTTCGTAGTTCCTCCATCCAGCGTCCCTGAGGGACAGCCCGACTGTGCGTTTCCGGAGCCAGTCGGGGGTTGATTCTCGATGCATCCAAGGGCCTGGGGTTCCATCACTCAGGATCAGTGGGTGCTTCATATCATCACCGGAGGTTACACCATTCCCTTTATCCATCCCCCTCCACCCTCAAGGAAAATCCCGGACGTGCCACCCAGTCAACGGGATCAAGCAGCCATAGAGGTCGCAAAGCTGCTCGGAAAGTGAGTCATCCAGCCAGTCCCCGCAGACCAGACCGGATTAGAAACTTACTCAAAGTTATTTTTGGTGCCGAAAAGAACAGGGGACTTGAGACCCATTCTGGACCTCAGCCACCTAAACCGCTTCATAAAGAAGTCCAAGTTCCGGATGGTCACGTTGCAATCCATTTTCCCATTGCTGGAAAAAGGAGTATGGATGTGCTCCATCGATCTCAAGGACGCCTATTATCACATCAAGATAAACAGGGCGTCCAGGATACATTTATGCTTCCGCCTAGGAGCCAGTCACTTCCAGTTCCGAGCCCTGCCCGTTGGTCTCACCACAGCCCCCAGGGTGTTTACCAAATGTCTGGCAGTGGTGATGGCTCACCTGAGACGTCTGGGATTCCAGGTGTTTCCGTATCTAGACGACTGGCTCCTCACCGCCCCCACCAGGCATCTTCTTATTCAAGCCGTGAGTGCTACCATCGAATTGGGACATCTATTACGAATTACATTCAACTGGGAAAAGTCTGTATTGCTGCCATCACAGCGTGTTGCCTTTATAGGCACAGAGCTAGACTCTGTCGAGATGCGAGCATTCCTTCCAACAGAGAGGATAAAGATACTACAGAACCAAGTCCTAGCCTTACTACCCCGAAGCAAAGCGCCGGCCAGGATGGTCCTTCAGCTTTTGGGGTTGATGGCGGCCGCCATTCTTCTGGTCCCTCTGGCAAGATTGCACATGCAAATTCTCCAATGGCTCCTGTTGACCCAGTGGTCGTACCAAGATCTGCCCTTATCCTACCCGATTCTCATTACGGATACCTGCAGGCGAGATCTTCGTTGGTGGCTCCTCTCCTCCGACCTGAACCAGGGGCGACTCTTCTGCCCCCCCTCCCCCATTGCCACAGTGACCACGGACGCCTTCCAGATAGGGTGGGGGGGCATTATCTGGACAGGACCGTTCAAGGCACGTGGCAGGATCATGAAACCCACTTACATATCAATGTCCTGGAGATGAGGGCAGTGCTTCTAGCATTGCAGGCACTTCACAGCTCTCTTCCCAAGGGTACCATCGCAATCTTCTCAGACAATATGGCGGTAGTATGGTACCTGAACAAGCAGGGAGGAACCAGGTCTTACCCTCTTTGCAGAGAAGCCATGAGAGTTTGGAACTGGGCGATCGCTTCCCAGAGATTTCTAGTGGCAATGCACATTCCGGGGAAATCCAATGTGATAGCAGACAGGCTGAGCAGAGTTATTCTGATGCCTCACGAGTGGTCCCTGAACAACCGAGTAGCGGCTCGGATCTTCTCCAAGTGGGGGTTTCCCTGCTGCGACCTTTTCGCCAGCCCTTGGAACGCGAAGTGCAGCAATTTCTTCTCCCTGATTCCCCCCCGGGGGGGGGGGGGTCACCCAGGGATGCTCTAGTCCACAATTGGCTCTCCGCCTTCCCTCCAGTCCCACTACTACCAAAGGTGATTCAGAAGACTATCTGTTTGGGAAGCAACATGATTTTGATCGCACCACACTAGCCCCACCAAGTTTGGTTTCCTTTCCTTCGGAAGTATGCAGTGAAGGATCCTTGGATTCTGGACCCAGTTCCAGACCTCCTGACTCTTCACTCAGGTCAGGCCCATCCATCACTGCGAACTCTCAAGCTAACGGCTTGTATGCTCTACTTCTGACCTTAGTCAGACAGCATATCCTTTCGCCTGAGGTGGTCCGGATTCTGTCTTCTTCTCACAGAGCTTCCACTAAGGAGATATATTCTAATAAATGGAAAAGGTTTGCCATTTTGGCCCAGCAGCACAACCTTGACCCTCTGACAGCCCTGGTGTCCGCAGTATTAGATTTGTTGGCAACTCTTTTTAGACAGGGTTCCGCTGTCTCCACGCTTAAAGTCCAATTGGCAGCGATTTCTAATTATCATGTTGCCTTTGAGCCTTCACTCATGAGTCATAAGTTGTGTAAGGCCTTTCTTAAGGGAGCTTGATTGCTTCGCTCCCCAGTGTCGCAACCTGTCTTGCCATGGGATTTGAATGTAGTTTTAGGAGCCTTGACGTCTCATCCCTTCGAGCCGGCGGCCACTTGTGAGCAAAAGTTCTTATCTTGGAAGACTGCCTTCTTGGTAGGTATTACTTCAGCCAGAAGAGTTTCGGAGCTTCAAGCCCTCTCTGTTAAGCCCCCTTATCTGATCTTTCACAAGGATAGAGTGTCTCTAAGAGTAACCCGTCATTTCTTCCGAAAGTTTCTTCTGCTCTTTGTCTGCAACAATCTATAGAGCTACCAGTTTTCTTTCCAAAATTTTCCAACAAGGCAGAATACAGACTTCATCAGTTGGATGTGCATAGACAACTGAGGTTTTACTTGGATAGGACACAGCAGCAGAGGAAATCAGACCAGTTGTTTGTGACCTTTGCAGATAACAGGATTGGCAAAGCAGTAACTAAGACCACTATTGCTAGGTGGATTAGGGATTGTGTTTCATTTATTTATGCATCAACAGGAAGGGACCTTCCATTTCCAGTTAGAGCGCATTCTACTAGGGCTATGGCAACTTCAGTGGCCTTCCAAGCCAGACTGTCGGTGGATGAGATATGTGCAGTGGCCACTTGGGCTTCACCACATACTTTTATTTCTCATTACAAACTGGACGTGACCTCTAGAGGTCGGGCGTCCTTTGGTTCAACAGTGCTCAGGAGTGTTTTCCAGTGAGCCTCCCAGGATCTAGGTGCTAGGGAAGCTGTCTCATCAGTTATGAATGTAGGCAAGATAGGATCGCATTACATCTTTTAGTTCTGTACTTACCATAACGATAGATGTATGTGATCCATCTCGCCTACATTCGTACGTACCCGCCCTCCTTCCCCCTACCTGTTGGATCTGGAGGAAACACTATTGTACAGTTGGAGTGGCTCATGTGAGTGAGTTGTTGTGGGGCAAACAAGATCTGGGGGTTTGGGCATGGTGCATCCTGGGATAAGGGGGTTGGCCCAGCCAATGAGAGACTTCGTGCTAGTGTATCGGCCGAGTCGGAGCCGATTCTCGGCTCCGAGCCCATCAGTTATGAATGTAGGCGAGATGGATCACATACAGCTATCGTTATGGTAAGTACATAACTAAAAGTTAAAGCTTATTCCTCGAGTCGCTCTGCCACCTGGTGGTGTGTTTTTGAAATATCAGATATGCCAGTATGATTGCAGACAATCTCAGCAGGCACATCCTGCTTCTCCGCAAGTGATCCCTGAACATCACAGAAGCATGCAGCAGGAAGTGGTACACTCTACTATGACCTGTTCTATTCACTTTGCCATTCAGCACCAAATGCTCCCAGTTTTTCAGCATAGTCCCTCAGGAGGGAAAGTCACCAAGGGATGCGGTCTCCCGCAATTGGCCCCTGGGTCTCCTATATGCCTATCCTCCCCTGCCCCTCATAGTGAGACAACTGCAGAAAGCCAATGTTTGCAAGACCTAGCTCATTCTCATAGATTTCCTCAGAATGCCAACTTTTTGATTAATTTGAAGTTGAGGTTATGGCTGTGAGCTCTTGTAGCAAGGTTGGTGTTACTGCGTAGGTTCTTGCAAGATTTAAACTTTTTGAAAACTGTTTAGTAACTCTGAGCTCTTCTAATGAGCTTGATATCACTGCAAATGCAGAGAGATGGCAGTAATAACGTGCCTTTGCTTCCCTTCTTTTTATTTCCTTCCCTTTACCTCTTTTAATGTTTCTGATTTTGCACCTTTCTTTCCATCTATATTATCCACGTCCTTTGTTATCCTCTTTCTGCAGACTTCCTTCCCTGTATCTCACCAGTTCTCCATTTCTTACTTGCATGTTTTGCTTGTACTTATTCCCTTGTCTCACTGGATTCTCAATCCATCTGCTTTTCATTTCACTCCACTCAACCCCTTTCTCCCTGATTTTCACATCCATTATTACATGCATGTGCTTGTATAAACTGATTTCAACAATTTATTTATTTTATTTTATTTTACATTTGTTGACCGGGCTAGTCTAACTGGATATATGTCCATTTTCAGTAGAGGCCCGGGGAGAAAAGCTCCAAGCATGAACAGTAAAACAAAGTTAACAATATATAACAATAATATAACAAAGACATGTAAAACAAAAACAGTACAGTGGTAGCATTGGTTAAAAGCAAAAATATAGTGATGTAATTATAGAATATAATTCTTCCTCTTAGGTTTATGTCCCTCCCATCTTCCCCCACTAAATGGCAGTCAAACCTGTTTAGCACTTGTCCAGTAATAACTCTGTTTCCTCATTTCCTTTAAACATATTTCTACCTCTCCCTTTTTATTATTTTTCTAGGTCTTTTCTGTTTTCTTCCAAACAGAGACTGTACTTCTTACTCTCCCATCATCATAGGTCCATAGGTAGGTACTAGGCTACCTGCCCTTGTGGGCCATTTTAAGTCTAGTCAATTTCCGTCAATGGTGAGAATCAAGTCCTGTACCTTGTATCTGTGAATTAGGCACCTTAGCCATTATACCAATCCCCCACCCTTCTCTGGAAAATGCAGCAGTATATCATTCCCTTCTATTCCTTAAAGAAATTGTTAAACTAATCCCTTATCTTTGGCTAACAAATGCTTCTTTCCTATTGTACACAACTCATGTCTGTTCTTCCTTGATCTCTCATTTGTCCCTTGCTGACTGCTTTTCACAGTCATTACCACCTTTTTGTATTCTAAATAAACTCCGTTTTCCTCTTAAACATGTTGCAACAGTACTGATTCTACTTTCTCCTTCCCTAAATTCCTGCTTTATCCCCTCATAAGTTCCATGTTAAGATCCTAGTACCCCCGCCCCCCCACCCTTCATTCACTACTTCTATTCCTTCTCTATACTGGACGTCTTCCCACCATCTCTTTCCTATCAGCCTTCCCAATGTTCCTCCTCCAAGCTAGACATCAGTTGTCCTTATCCTTTTTTAACACTTTTGAGGTTGTAGATGGCCTTTCTGGACTGCAGATGACCACTGGCCTGTTGCTTAGACTACTTTTGATGGCAGCTGTTGTGGCCTTTCATCCCATCCATGGATCTCACTTTACTCTCCAGCCTTTTTCATCTTCTTCTGAGATCTTGCATCACTCTTACGTGTTGCCCTTTTCTTGAGGTATGCCGCTCATCCTGGCTTTCTTATTGCTTTTTGTTTTGTATACCCTGCCCTTACCTAGCTTGCAACCAGACCTCTCAATTGACCCTATTTTGGAGTAACATTTCTATTTTCAGTCCTAATTTACCTGTGCTTAGGATGTCTCTGTTTTCAGGCTTGATCTACACCTCTACATAATTTTATGGCTCCCCTCATCACCTGTGATTTTTTTAAGCTGTCTAGCACACCAAAAAACTCACTACATGACCAACATACTAATGGCAGCAATAATTTAAAGGAAGAGGACACACATCTGACAGCTTCCTGTTTCTTAAACACAAATGACCTTGTGTGGTTGAATGTGGTGGTACAATTCATTGAAGTCTATAGATTTTACACTGTATCTTTGGTATCGTGTGTATAGTTTTCCATCAGTTTTATCACACAGTTTTTTAAACTTGTATTTCTGAGTAGTATCCCACATTCCAACTGGAAGCAGGAAGAGCTGTGTGCTATTTTGTTTTTAGATTTTATACTAATTTGATGTGCCTATTTCTAGCTGTATGTTCTAATTTTTGAAAGGTCTTTCTTCTTCTTTTTAGTGTATGTAGACTGAGAGGTATGCTTGCAACGGGTCTATATTATATTCTCGAAGGCTGACAATATCGAAGCTGATATTGTCACCTCGAGAATAGCGAAAGTGCAAAATGTCGAACGTCTAAATGGAAATCTCTGTAAGGGGAAATTTCCATTTACTTCAATGTAGTGCAATCTCGGAGTTGGTATATTTAAGTAGTGGGGGGTGCAGGTGGACTTGCCCTCCTCCCTACACCTTTTAATTTTAATTTTTTTGTTTTTAATTATTTTTTGTAATGATTCGAAATTTTAATAGTTCGATCACTGAAGTTCGATCTTTAGTGATTCAAACTATTTAATTTACGATAATATAATAAGACGCACTTACAACCACAGCCATTGTCTTTACCTATTTTGTATTACTCTTGCATTTCATTCCCGGGATTCAGACTACCTGTGCTGATCTTAAATACCTGCATGTTGTAGCCTTGTTTCTCCTTACACATTTTCTGCTACACCATACTACTAATATGCCTTATTTTTTTTTTTATTATCTTAATTGCTATTGTTACAAACACCTACGTAAATTTTGTTATCTTTGTTGAATCCACATCACTAAATCTTCTTCTTCTTTTGGCTTTTCTTGTTAAGAGGTTGCCACAGTGGAACAATGCTCCTGATAATGATTGGCAGTGGAGTTTTAGAGTGTCGAGTTGCCAGCCCGGCGTCCAACCTTCCACAGAAGGCACACACTCACACCTAAGGCCAATTTAGTGTGTCCAGTCCACCTGTGGCATGTCTTTAGGATGTGGGAGGAAACTGGAGCACCCGGGGGAAACCCACGTGACTGCAGGGAGCACATTCAGACTCCGCACAGAAGGCACCCCAGTCAAGAATCAAACCAGAGAACCTCTTGTTGTGAGGCAGCAGTGCTAACTGCTGCACCACCGTAGCCATCCTAGAATCCACATCACTTATCAATACAATTAAATCACAGAACCATTTCTCTAGATTTTGTTCCTACATTTTTACTAGATCATTTTCGTACTAGTGTGTACTGTAGTGCAGATATGCTTTTATACACCTTCATGTAGCAGGCTGATCTTGCAATAAGCAACTAAAGCATGTTCTTCTATACATCTGTGACTTTATAAGGACCATTTGTCAGAAGAATATTTTTGAAGTTTGGTTACATGGAAGTTCCCTTCTCCACTGAATACACTTCCCTAAAGTATTTTAAAGGGAATAATGTTAATCTAACAGTCAGTATTACTCATTATTGTCTATTATTTCATTTTCTTGTTTTTGACATCACAGAAATTTCACTATGTATGCTTTTGAGATTAATGTCTGGATACATGTAAGATACAAAGAGTGGTTGTAGGAAAATGTTGTGATAAAGAATGTATGAGGTTTTGTATTATTTTCTAGTGAAAAAGTAGAAAACTTTGGGGCAGGATGATTGAAATGTTATAGAACAAGTTCTTTGAACACATTTACTTAATGAGATGCAAAAAGTGTTTGGCATTGTTAAAGGATGGAGAAAATGTTTAACAATTAAAGATGCACTTGAGCTGGTATGTGATGAAACCGGCATGGAACCCAATTGCAGGGGTGAAATGTTTGTAGGAAATGGGGCAAACTCCTGATGTAAATGTTTGGAATTGTTTCATAGGTGTGTACTAGGCTAATGACTACAGGGGCCTTTATAAGCCTAGCCATGCATCCTAAATGTGTCTCACATGTTTTTGTGCCTTAGAGGTTATTTTAAGGGGTATATGTAAGCTAGGGTCTGATTTACCGGCTGCCTCTGTCCACTAGAGACCTAGGTGGTAATCCTCATTAACATCTGGGTGAAAACGTTCACACACTTGGGGTGCATGTAGTAAACCCTCAGTGTGGCATTAGTCACTTAGCTAGAGCTATTGGAAATACTTTCATAACCTGCATTGCTAGATGGAGTCAAGAGCACAAAACATCTTCATAGCTACATGCATGACCCGTCAAATTGTTTGTTGCCCTCATGATGAGGACTCCTCAGTGGCAGTGGAATAAGTGTTCTCAAGACTGATAGCAAAAGGTTTGATGGTCAGCAGGTGTGGAAGGAAAGGTACCTAGAAAAAATTCTGTAGTATTTCAGAAGAACACAGTATTAACATTCAAATTGTTTTGTTTCCAAGTCCGCACTACTTCTTTTACTGTTTGTAGTCTTAATTTTGTCTGTATCCTTTAATGCAGTACCAAGGGTAGGTCATAGGAACCCATTTTAAGCTTTCATTTAGCTTCCTTCTTCAGTTATTCTAACAGTCTTGCATATTGATGATTAAGCACTTTGCACCCTTGTATAAGTTAACATCCCCTCATTTGCTGCGTACTTTATCTTAGCGTGACCTTTTTCTCTTTGCTAGCAGACTGGTCTTGAACTTTGCTGTTTTTTACTTCCTTCTATTGTTGAATAGTAACCCATCCTGAAATTAACACTGTACTTGAGTTTGAGGTCTTTGCACACGTTTTAATAGTTCAGTGAGTTTGTGCTACTGTTACCCCAAATTAATGCATTCCCTAAGACCTTCAGAAAATCTTAGATGTGATGATGTCAATTTTCATTCTGTCCTCAACTTATGGGTTTGGATCCAATCCTGTAGATCTGACTTGACCGTTGCAAAAGCTCATGGCAACAAGAAAACTATCGAGCTACTCCCTTACCCACAATGCACCAACCCCAAGTACCCGAGATCTTGTTTGCTGCTTCCAGCAAAAGACATGTTTTTTCAATGCTCTTAAGCGACTCTTCATAATTGAGGTAGGATAACTGTCATTTCTTTTATTAAAAAGTTGTTTTCTTTCCTTTTAGTCTAATTACTGTGTTGTAGTACCATTTTTGTCTAAAACTTGTCTTTTTTCGTACTAGTGTATTTCCTTCGTACTGCTGTTAGTGCTCTTCCATCTCTTACACATTTCCCTCTGTGAATGCCATCGTTGGTGGTCTTTTCCTTTCTTCTTTATAAAAAAATGTATATAGATTTATACATTTCTAAATATTTTCTGTGGTATTTCTTTTACCTTTCTCAGTATTAGGATGTCAGAGAAACTGGCCGGTTTCAAGAAGTGTACCAAATGTGGTCATAAAATACTGCTTTCAGATACACATTCTTTGTGTTTACTGTTTGGGAACCTCATCACCTCCAGGAGAACTGCTCCATTTGCCACTCTTTCAACCCTAGAGCTCTTGTGAAGCATAAAAATAAAGTTATTCTTAGAGTTGCTTCCGTCTTCCTTTTCTGAGACGTTATCTGGAACTTCCCGTGAGAAAACTAAAAAGACCATTTCTCCCACTACTTCCCCAGCTTCTTCAAAATCATCTGCGAAATCTAAGAAAAGAACCCTTTCATATCGGACTGACTGTTTGGATCCTAAAAAGAAAATGACAAAGGTGCAGGATCTGACTTCACACTCGGATTCAACAGTCCTGACTAAAGAGCTATTGGATCTGACTTCACAGTTAGATCCGAAGTTTAAGAGACCTAGGCATCTATGGGATCAGACTTCAGATATCGCAGCTAATTCCATGCCCCTTCCAAGGATCAGATACTCCACCTCAGTGGATCCTGTTATATCTAGAGTCCCCTCACCATTTTTGGAGAGACCCAGGTCTCCTTCCCTCATGTCCACTCTGTCTTCCAAGAGCCTTATTGAAGAAGATGTAGAGAAGTTAGTAAAATAATTCTCTCAGGGTAGAACATGTGAAGTGTTCCATTGGCTCCTACTCTTTTTGGTCAGTAGATCCAACCTTCCCCCACTCCCCCTGTCCAAATTCCTTCTCCGACTCCATACCCAGTCCTGGAGATACCGGATCCAAGTCATCTGGGTCCATCTCCTTTGGATCCAAGAGTATCCTTATCCTTGGATCCAGAGAGCTCTCAGAACCAGAGCTGCCTTGTCGGGTCTGGGGTGTCAGTCGACTTCAAAGTTCTCAGAGCCATCTCTACACCTTGGGGCCATGGCACAGGTTAGTTTGGCTCCGACTTCAGCCTTGGGGGAGTTCTCCTTGGAGCAGAGAGGGACTTTGGTCCAGAGGTTTGCCCATACAGATCCGGGTTTCCTGTTCCTCTTGGGGTGGGGGGGGTCTGCCTTTGAGGTCATGGAGAAAATCTTCTCAGCATCCTCGACAAAATGGTTGCCTTCCCTTGGATTCTCAGTCTGCAGATTTGCCACCTCTTCGCTTAGAGTCTCATCTACCCTCTGCACAGGGACAGACGATACCAAAACCCCAGGCTTCCAAGCAGGGTCTTTCCACCTCTTCTGATACCTCCCCAGAGCACTCCACTGAGGACGTCTCTATAAGGAGAATGTGCAAGAGGAAGTACTTAGACTGTCCCGAGAAGTTGGTCACTGAAGACACAAACTTTGATGAAGGTGAAGAATCCCCATGGTCACCTCCTGAAGATGTCCAGTTTAGAGACATTCTTGAAATCCTGAAACAGAGAGGTGGCCGGAAGCCCAGCAACCCTTTGTCGGAGGAGTGTGTGTTCCATTCAGTACTGGCCAGTCTACCTCCTGGGTGACTGTGCCTGCCGATGACCTCATAGATTTGATGTCATGGCTGGCTGGCATGGAATACCCCAGATGTCATTGAACCAATCCCCTAGAGACCAGACAAAATTTTAACAGCACCAAAGGACAGACACTTTTGGACAAAAGGAGTGCTGGTTGATGCCATGGTCGTGGCGGCGGCCACAAAAAAGGAACTATCCAAAGAGAGTTCCCCTGTCCATCCACCAAACAAGTAGTCTCGGTCGATGGACAGGCTTGGGAAGCATGTCTATGCTTCAACGGCCTTTGCCTTAAGGTCTCTGAACTATTTGGCACATTTTATTAGGTTACAGAGCGACCTAGTAAAGGAACTCTCTGATACCCTTTCAGGATCCATTTCTGAAGAGGTACAGGCATCTGTTGCTTCTCAGTTGGCATTTCCATAAGGAGACATGCCTGGATGTGCTAATGTGATTTTGCTGAACCCTTCAGGTCTTTCTTCATCAATGTCCCCTTTCACGGAACGTCTTTGTTTGGCCCCAAAGTTAAGGACACTTTATCCTGGTGTGAAAAGAATGGAAAGACCTTGTCTGCCTTGGGGTATATATTTTTTCATGCCTCAAAGATCCTTCTCCAGGAATCAGTGAGGTACTGGAAGAATGGGGTTCAAAAAGTCCCAGGGTCCTTTCCATTACACACATGGAGGAGGTTCCCTCAGGGGTAAAAAAGTGCTAAAGAAAACGGGACTGGAGACCAATCTTGGATCTCAGAAACTTGAACAAATCACTTTGATGCACCAAGTTTCCGGATGGTCAGGAAGACTGGATGTGCTTGATGGACCTTCAGGAAGCATACTATCACATAAAAATAAACAGGCAGTCCAGAAGGTATGTACGCTTCCGGCTGCGAGCCAATCAATATTAATTCAGAGCACTGCCTTTTGGTCTCCCCATAGCCCCCTGGGTGTTCAAGTGCATAGCAGTGGTAGCAGCTCACTTGAGACTCAAAGGATTCCAGACGGTGCTATACCTAGAAGATTAACTCCTTACTGCCTCGACTAAGCATAGACTAATTCAAGCCAGAGACTGTCTGATGGACATCTCAAACTTTTTAGGAATTTCTGTAAACTTGGCAAAATCAATGCAAAACCTGGAGTTTATAGGAACTCACCTTGAAAACCTTGTACACAGTGGCTTATCTTCCAACACCCGGAATATCTTCCTTGCAAAATCAGATACAAGACATGCTGTCTCACCCTTCTGTGCTGCAAGGCTGGTATTACAGGAATTGGGATCCATGTCAGCAGCAATAATACTAGTTCCCCCTGGCCAGGTTTCTCATGCAGATACTCCAGAGGACGTTATCACTTCACTGGTCATTCCTTTGTCATCCTCTTTCTATGCCTATAAAACACACACCAATCTGCAAACATCATGTTTGTTGGTGGATTGAATGCCAGGTCCTGTGCTTGGGCAGGCCATTTTCTCTTCCCCCGCCAACAGTGACCACGTACGCTTCCCAGCTGGTGTGGGAGGGCATTACAACTGGAGGTTGGTTCAAGGCACATGGTTCCCATTAGAGACAAATTACATATCAACGTCCTTGAGATGAGAGCAGTCCTACTGTTGTTGTAAGCCTTTCAGGACGACCTCCCTTTAGAGACCATTACTATACACACGAATAACATGTCAGTGGTCTGGTACATCAAGAAACAAGGAGGAACTTGTTCCTACCAGTTATGCAAGGAGGACATAAAGGTCTTGGAATGGGCGATCTCTTCATATCAATTTCTAGTTGCAGTGCACATACCTGGGAAAAATAATTTATTGGTGGACAGACTCAGCAGGTCCATTTGATTCCTCACAAGTGGTCCCTTAACCAGTCATTAAAGAACAGGATTTTCAGCCATTGGGGCCAGCCATGCTGTGACCTATTTGCCTCTCCCCTCACCAACAAGTGCATTAAGCATTTCACTCTGACCCCCCCCCCCCCCGACGGGAGTCACCAAAGGATGTTGCAGTCCATAGTTAGCCCCCAGGTCTCCTCTATGCTTATCCTCCTCTACCTCTGATCCCAAGATTTGTTCAGAAAGCGAACAGGTCAAAGAGCTCAATCATCCTCACTGCCCCCTTTTGGCATTGTCAGGTGTGGTTCCTGTTCCTATGGTCTCATCTGAAGTATCCTGCATGGATTCTGCAGCTCTCTCAGGTTTTCCTGTCTCATCCGTCAGAACTCCAGCACCCCAGTCTCCATGCCATCAAACTAACTGCATGGTTTCTCCAGTTTCAGTGATTTAGTCTAGGCATGCTTCCCCAGTACATCACATTGTTCTGGCCTCTCAGAAGTCTTCCACTGAAAAGCTGTACAAAGGTAAGTGGGAAAGAATTTCTATATGGGCTTGCAAAGAGAACATTGATCATTTTTCAGCTTCAATTCCAGACGTTTTACCTTTTCTTAGCCACCTCTTCGATCATGGAGCTTGCTTTTCCATGATTAAGCTCCAGCTAGCAGTGATATCTAATTTTCACTCGGGAAGCCAACATTTTTCCTTGCCTTCTGCTAAACTATGTACAGCTTTCATGAAGGGAGTTTTCCTTCTCAGACCTCCAATTAAAGAACCTTCTCCACCGTGGTGCTTTACGGTAGTTCTTCAAGGATTAACCCGAAAACCTTTTGAGCCAGCAAGCACCTGTGATTTGAAATATTTTTCCTGGAAAACTATTGTGCTTGTAGCTATTACTTCGGCAAAGAGAGTCTCTGAATTACAGGCATTATCAGCGAAACCCCCCTATATTGTCTTCCACAAAGGTAGAATATTCCTTTGAACTAACTCTTCCTTCATGCCCAGGATAGCCGCTGAGTAAAATCTTAACCAATCTATTCAACTTCCAGTGTTTTTTCCCAATTTCTTGAACAAAGTGAATATATGCTACACCTTCTAGATGTTCATCGGCAGTTACAGTTTTATCTTCACAGAACAAAACAACATAGAAAGTCTGATTAACTTTTTGTGTCCTTGTTTTCTAGTCATTTGGGACAGACAGTATCTAAGGTCACTTTGGCTAAATGGATTACAGACTCCATTTCATTGATTTACTAAGCAAAAGGTTTGTTTGCCTTGCCAACCTAAACCCCATTCAACCAGGTCCATGTCAACTTCAGCTGCTTTTTCTTCCCGATCTTCTATTGACAATATTTGTGCAGCAGCCACTTGGTCTACTATATACATACCTTTGTTACTCATTGTAAGCTTGACATTATCTCCAGAAGCAGAGCTGCTTTTGGTTCAGCAGTACTGTCATATCATTCCGTGAAGGCCACCCAAGAGTTATATAGCTGGGAACTCTGACACAGTAATGAAGAAGAATGGGAAGGACAACGTCAGATTTATAAGTTATGTACTTAACATAACTTGGCATCTGTGTTGTCCATTTTCATTCTTCTTCACCCCCCCCCCCCAACCATCCCACTTCCTTTGTTCCTGGAAGATTTCCTCAGATGTGGACTTGGACTCTGGGAAGGAATCCCTAGCTTACTTGTCTTAAATTGTTTCCCCTCTAGACTGTGGTTCAGAGGAAGAAGATTATTTGAGCCCAGACTACCCTTGGAAAAATTATCCTTTTGGGATACTATTGCTTGTATGATGGAGTACTTCAGATGGGATTTCTCCCAGGTCTCTGATATTTATAAAAGGTATTATGAGCTTTTATAAATGGAGTCTCTCTAAGCCATCAACTTTTCCTGCTGTTTTGGCAGCCCTTTTGGATTGCTTTTCTGCTGTCTCAGTGGCTTCTGATTCTCAGCCCCCTGACTCCTAAGAAAACCTGAGAGGTTCTACAAGGTGCCTAAGGAATGCAAATTCCTTCACTGGTTTCAGTTTCCTCTGATAATCCTAAGCTTGTGCCATCTACTAAGCTCCTTTCTTTGGATAAGTATAGTCAAGCTATAGAAAGGTTGGGTAAAAAAGTATATACTGCTGCCATCTTGTCTTTTAGGGCTACTAATTTCCAAATGCACATGACCAGGTATGTTTTGGCTTTTCTTTTTCAGGTAGCTTCAGTGGTCTCTGACCTTCCTCATTCTGATGAAAAGACTTCAGCTCTTTCCCTGCTTGGATTCACTTCCAAGATTGCCTTTCACTCCATAAAATGCAGTTATGTTGCAGCTCATGCCCTTTCCAGTGCTGCTGCTTTTGGCTCTGTAATGAGGCATTAGTCTTGCCTACATCTGCAGGCTTTACCTGATAATGTTAAAGCCAAGCTTTTGGATACCCCTCTGGATAACAAAAATCTTTT
This sequence comes from Protopterus annectens, assembly GCF_019279795.1. NCBI lineage: Eukaryota > Metazoa > Chordata > Ceratodontiformes > Protopteridae > Protopterus > Protopterus annectens. The sequence goes on along the minus strand of NC_056733.1, from coordinate 795,421,608 downwards.
TGTGACAGCTGCTGCTAACCTGTTTGTCTCCTGAAGATAAGGGTAAGGCATTGCAAGAACTCAAAACTATTTTTGTCTCCCCTATCCCCAAATTCCAGAGGAATTGCCCTTCTAAGTCTGCCTTTGTCTGTAGGCAGACTCGCCCACCTCCCAAGGGTGAGAAGGGATCTAGGCATATTCCCCCTGCTAAATCCATTCTAACTCCTTTGTCTCAGAAACCTTCTTTTCAAGACAAGTCTGTCCCCATTTGACATTTAACCTACTCTTCCCCTCAACCAGGTCCCACTGCCTGTCTGCCTTCTGTCCCTTCCAAATATGCATCAAACCGGACTCTTGAGTGGTCTGTCATTCTTCAGGGGTATTTCGTGATTTGGGAATCATTTCCCCACTTTTCAGGTATTCTGCAGTCTCCTCTGGAACAGTTTCCTCATTTCCCAGAGGTTATGCAGTCCCTCCCAAATGGGAAAAGAGTTTTATCTCCAGTATGTTTTTGGTTCCTTAGAAAGAGAGTACCTGGAGACCAATTCTAGATCTTTATTTGCTCAGCACCTTTCCCAAGGTACTTTCTTTCTGGATGCTCTCTCTTCAGACCTTGTTTCCTCTTCTTCTTCCCAGGCTGTCTTGGTTTCTTTGGACCTCAAAGATGCATACCTTCACATCCCCATTCACCCTATGATTAGGAAATGTTTGTTTCTCTATTGCTTCCTCTCATTTTCAGTTTTCTGCTCTACCCTTTGGCCTTTCTACTGCCCCAAGGGTATTCATCAAATGACTTGCTCCTGTCATTGCTTTTTGCAGGCTTTGAGGGATAAAGATTTTCTCCTATCTAAGTGACCTGCTCATTCAGGCTCCTTCTCCCAACAGTCTTTTGCTGGATCTCCACTTTACCACATGATTTTTGTAAAGTCTGGGGTTCACCATGAATCTCAAAATATTTGTTCTGATGCCCTCCAAGGGTCATATTTTTGGGAGGGTGCATTCTTCAGACTGTCCTCATGTTGGCTTCTCTTCCTGTTCCCAAGGTTTTGCTTGTGACAGTTTTTCCAGTCTGTCCTTCCTCTGTCCTCTCTTACAGTCAGGGAATTTCTCCGGATTCTGGAGCTTATGGGATCCACTATTCCCTTGTTTCTTCTTGCCAGGCTCCATAAATGGAAGCTGTAGTGGTATGTCATATCAGTGTGGCTTCAATATTGACACTCTGAAGTCCCCTTTTCCTTTATTTGTCTCAAACTGTATCTCCATTGCTGGACTTGACAGCTCTCTCAATCCAGGGCTTCCCTTTCAGGGCTCCAATTCCTTCTCAGGAACAGTTCACAAATGCCTCAGACTTGGGGTGGGGGGGCTTTTTGTGTCCCTCTCAAGGTACAGGGTCTCTGGCCTACTCACAAGAGTTCAGATCATATCAGTGTAAAAGAGATGAGAGCTCTGCTTCTGATTCTGCAAGCTTCCACCCTGGTCCCTTCAAAGTCTTCACAAACAATACCTCTGTGATGTTGCACATCAGCAAGCAGGGAGGTATTAGGTCCTCTCTCCTTTGCAGATTAGCTCTTCAGACATGGGATCTAGCTGTTGGTATCAAGTGACTCTTCATGCGGTTTACATTCCTTCAGAGCACAATCTAGTGACAGTCTCATTAAACATGTCCAGAGCACAAGCACATGAATGAATACTTCACAGAGATGTTTTTCTGGACATAGTCCATTGGCAGGGTATTCCCCAGGTAGTTCTTTCTACATCCTGTCTGAACAGACCACTTCCTCTGTTCTGTTCAAGAATACCAAGTCCTCTGACTTGGAAAGTGGATGCCCTATCTTTTCCCTGGGAGGGAATGTTTCTGTATGCCTTTTCCGCCTTCCTCTGCTCTCACAAGTTCTACACACAATCAGGCAGGATTTTCCCATAATCTTGCTGGTGATTCCCCTTTGGCCTAGACAGCGTTGGTTTCCCCCCTTCTCTATCACTTGGCCAGGGGCAATCACCATAAGTTACTTCACTGGGAGGATCTTCTCACACAAGACAAGGGATCTGTTATCCATCTTCATCTGTTCACTATTTAAATGACATTGTGGGTGACAGGATTTTGATTCCTTTTAGGCACCTGTTCTCTGAGAATATGCTCCAGATTCTGCAGGAGCCCAGTAAACCTAGTACCAGAAATTTGTACATGTCCAAATGGAAAAGATTTTCTGTCTGGTGCCTCTCACCATCAGGATCCTTTATTGGTGGTGGTTCCTCTGGTTCTGTCTTATTTTTGTGATCTGCCCCATGCTGGGTTGGCATATTCTTCAATTAAAGCTCCCCTTTCAGAAATTTCTGCTTGTCTGCACTTGAATCCTGCTTTGGCTTCTCATTTGAGGTCAAGCAATTTCTTAAACGCAGCCTTCATATCAGGCCTCCCAGGAAGACTATTCCACATTCTTGAGATCTCAGTTTTGTACTTGAAAATGGACTCTGGTTCCTTTTGAACCTGCTAGTTCAGCTTTCTTGCAGAACTGTAGTTGAAAGACCATTCTTCTGTTTGCTCTTACTTCAGCCAAGAGAGTTTCTGAACTTCAGGTTCTCATGGCTATTCCTTTTTTTTAAGCTTTTCACAGAAACAGGGTGTCTCTTTGAACATATTCTTCTTTTATGCACAAGGTGATTAATGAGTTGTCTTTTAATCAGTATATTCACCTTCCTTCTTTATTTCCTTCTCCACAGTCTGCAATTGAGAAAGTTCTTCACACCTTGGTTTGTATAGACAGCTCAGGTATTACTTGGATAAAACAAAGGCAATTTGCAAATCGGAGCCCCATTTTTTCTTTTCATTCCAGGACATTGGGTTCGGCTGTTACAAGCCAACCATCTCATTCTGGATTTCTAAGGTCTTTTTTTTTTGTTATTCTTTTCATGGCAAATTTCTTTCTTGATCTGTAAAGGCAAATTATCCTAGGGCAGTTGCCTCCTCTGGTGCCCTTTTCAAGGGCTTGAACACCAATTCCATCCTTGAGGTAGCAACTTAGTCCTCGTTTCATATTTTCACTGAACATTGTAAAGTGGATGTTGTTTCTGGGCCCAGGGCAAGTTTTTCCAGGGCTATTCTATGCCTTCCTCCTCCCATCCTTCTTAGCTGTTGTACTCTCCCTTAAGTAAAGAATACTACAACAGTGATAAGAAGGGCATAATACAGTTGTGTAAAATCTTGCCACAGCAGTAGATGTTCTTCTCTTCACTGTTGTAGTATTTGGTCCCTCCCACCTTCCCCCTTTCCTAGTTCTTGTCCCTGTGCTTGTTTGTTGCCCTGCTGGCTAAAAGGCCCTTTTTTTTTTCCTTCTGGATGTACATTTTCTCTTTTATCCCTGAGGGTATTCTTTTCCTTCTGGGGCAAATCAGTGCTTGTGTCTGTACATCACCTGTATGCCAAATGCCTTACATGGGGAGTATACATGTGACATATGGCACCTATAAGATTTAAAGGCTTTGGTATACTGGTCAGACATTGGGCTAACCCTTCAGCAGCAGTTAATCCCCATCCAACACAAAGTCCAGAAAATTTTACTCCCTCATCCCTCCTGAGGGGCAGCCACCAAGGGACACTGTTCTGTATGTTTTGCCCCCAGGTCTCCATTGTGCCTACTCTGTGATGCCCTTAATAATCAAGTTTATTCAGAAGGCAACCCATTGCAGAGTGACGAGTATCCTTTTTTTACGGGTTCTGCCCGTGACAAGTTTGGTTTCCCGTTCTTTCACCTCACCATCCCTGGGTGCTAGATCCTGCCAAGATCTAATTTCCCATCCATCAGAGATGTCTCTTCCAAACCTCCAGTCCCTCAAAGTGACTGCATGGTTTCGCAAGTTCCACTGATGGCCAGGAATCGCAAGTACTCTGACAGAGTTATTCCTACCCTTTCATTATCCCAAAAACCTTCTTTCAGGAAGGTTTATGCTAGTAAATGGAAGTGATTTATTTATTTGGGCTTGTTCTCAAAGCAGATCCTTTGGATGCCATCCTGGACTTCATGGCTGGTCTTTTTCATTCTTGTCCGAGTTACAGTGCAATAAAGTTACAACTGGCTGCCATTTTCATTTTTCATGTTTGCAGGGATAATACCCCTCCTGTGGCTCTTAAACTGTTTAAAGCCTTCCTAAGGGCACCTTTTTGGTTACAGCCACCCGTTTTGAGACCCATTGCCTCTTTGGAACCTTCCTCTGATGCTACAGGTGCTTGCTGGTCCTCCCTTTGAACCTTCAGCCATGGTGTCCTTAAAGTTGTTATGGAAAGCTGTCTTTTTGGTGGCTGTTCATAGGTACATAGCTGTGTACTATGCTAATAGTAGGGGTTGGGGTCTGCTGTAATGGTTAAAATGTTCACCTAGCAGTCACAAGGTACAGGGTTTGATTCTCACCTTTTAAAGTGAAATTGTCAAGGCCAAAATGGCCTACAAGGGCAGATGTTCTTCGTGTTTCACTGTTTCAGTCATTACATTTGGGTTATCCCTGCCCGGATAGCCCTCAGTCGGCCAGAATACCAGAGTCTTCAATTTGGGCATCGGTTGTAAAACTGGTTCCCTGATGTCAGGGTGTCAGAGGTATAAGTGAAGACAGCCGACACCATTACACCAGTCTTTCTTGTCGTGGAGCCTGAAGCAGACACAGTCCACACGAGTGCCGATCGGCAGTTACCTGATTTTCGTTTTCCGAACTGAAGTCTTCAAAAGCTAAGTACCCTGTTTGGGATCCTTTTTTCTTGTTTTAACTGATGCCAGAGAAAGTTAATAACTGTCTCGCCTGTGGAAAGCAGATACCGCATCGAGATTTTCATTCTTAATTTATCGCTTGTCTAGGCCCTGAACATGACATTCAAATTGCCATTTCAGTGCCTTGTTTAACCCGCGTACTATCTGACGACGGGCCCGTATTGCAGCTAGACATTTCTGACTCCAGTCCTTGGTTCCCAATATGGCTTCCATTAGTCATCCGACAACTGATCTTCCAAAAAAAAGTAAGGATAAAGACTGAGATAGACCGCACAGGACTAAGCCTTCTGACGACGCTTCTGTCAAGCTAATCATTGGACTGTTGGACCTCAGTGAGGTGCTTTTGCAGCCCCTGAAGCCCGCCGCTTCTTTACCGCAGGCCTCTGCTGACACCCTTTCGGAGTCCGGTGTGCTGCATACTTTAACCATTGATCCTGTGGTTGTCTCACCCTCTGATGGGTCCGGAGCCACTGTGCATGCAATGGCTTCTGAGGAAGGCCCTTGCGCCATCTAATCCAGGCCGATTTCTTTGTTTCCGACTACCGCTGCTGGCAAACCTGTGACGAACGTTAGGCCTATCTGCAAAACAACGTCTAAAAAGCCTTGCTCCAGGCAGACGCTCACTTCTGAGCCTGTTCAGCAACCGCTAATGCTTAGAATGGCAGAGGATCTCATAATGTTTATTAGGGGATCTCAGCCCATGCCTTCGAAAAGGAAGAGATATTTCTCCAAACCCCTTATCTGATTCTTACTCTGAACATTCAGAGGAATCTATTGAACCTGTCGACAATCAGCCCCTTTTTTGCATTTGAAGATTCTGATGCAGAGGATTCCACTCCATCTGCCTGTCCACCTGAGGATTACTCTTTTGGAGAGACCCTGCATGCTCTAAGGGAGCATTTCAAATGGGAATGTCAGAATTACCCTCAAACCAAAAAGAGACTTAGGGAGTTCTTAGAATTCCTCTGCACCAGCCTTTAGCTATCCCTCCTGTCCTGGAGGTGGTGAATGATGTTTTCCAGGAAAGCAGTCTTAGCCCTGACACCATTCCACCTGCTCCCAGAAAGCCCGACAGATATTACAGAGTCCCTGACTCCCATAAATTCCTTTCCAGAAATCCACCAGCTGATCCTGAAGTCATTACTCAGGATCCCAATGGTGGTAAAGCTACTGTTGCTAAAAACCCTACCCCTGCTAACAGAGAATCTGGAGCTCTAGATAGATGGGGAAAAAAAGGTTTATACTGCTTCCACCTTGGCTGTCAGAGCATTAAATTGTCATTTCCACATGCTTAAGTATCAGCAGTATGTCTTTAATCTCATTAAATCTAAAATTGCTCCCTCCACTTCTTCGCCAGAAGCTAAAGAATTGCAGGAGTTACTGCACTTTGCTTGTCAAGTGACTAAACATTCCTTGCATTGTGGTTTGATGCCTTAGAGGCTTCCTGTAGGGCTGCTGCCACAGGATCTGTTATCAGGCGACATGCTTGGCTAAGGGAACAGCCACTGCCTGATCATGTCAAATCTAGACTTCTGGATGCACCCCTGCATAAGGAGCAATTCTTTGGTGCCAAGGCAGAAGAGGTTCTTAAAAGAGTGGAAGAAAAGGCAAAATCTATGCAAACTGTTAAGGATTTCTTACAAGTACAACCTCCTAGGTTTAGCAGGCATTTCCCTACCAAACATTGGATCTTTCCAGTGCTCTCTAAGCAGGAACAGTCCAGGTCAAGGAGTTTCAGGTAATCCAGGACTCAGGCCCAATATACTCAGAATCCTAAGCAATGAACTTCAGCCTCCCATAAGCAGGGGAGTACTAAGCTTGCCCCTTATGGAAAAAAACTCTGAATGACTCACTAGCACCCTCAGCCCCCCACACACACACACACACTGCCCCTGGGCAGAAGGGTGTCCTATTTCCTGGACACATGGGCAGCCATTACAAAGGACCAATGGGTACTAAATATTGTCTCACAGGGCTACAAATTCTCATTCTATACTCTTCCACCTCTAAAAGGAAGACCAGACCTGCCACCAAATCAATGGGTAGAGGCTTTAAAGCAGATTCATGTCCTGATGGCCTTGAAAGTAGTAGAGAGGGGTCCCCCAACTGCAGGTGGGACACGGTTTCTACTGAAGGCTGTTTTTGGTTCCCAGAAAAGTAGGCACTTGGCGCCCCAGTATGGACCTCTCCACCCTCAACAAGTTTCTGGTGACACCAAAATTCAAAATGCTAACCCTTCCAGCAGCTGGTCCCCGTGCTGTCCAGGGATGCTTGGCTCGTCACGCTCAACCTCAAGGATGCATACCTGCATATTCCAATCAGGGACAACTGCAGAAAGTTTCTGCATTTCAGGGCAAGCTCAGAGCACTTTCAGTTCTCATCTCTTCCCTTTGGTTTATCTACTGCTCCCAGAGTGTTCACAAAATGCCTGGCTCTAGCCATTGCTTACTGCAGACAGAGAAATATTCTCGTCTACCCTTACTTAGATGGCTGCCTCATTCAGGCAGACACTCCAGAAAGATTACTAAAGGATCTATCCTTTGTGAAAGGACTCTTTACTTCTCTAGGGTACACCATCAACAAGAAAAAGTCAAAGCTGGTACCCACAAAGAGGATCATTTTCCTGGGTGCGAGTCTGAATACTGCCGCCCAGATGGTGTTCCTCACACCAGAGAAACAAAAGGATTTTCCAACTTACTTCAAACTTCTAGCCACAGAACCCAGGGTCACTGCAAGAAAAATACGACAGGCCCTGGGGTACATGGCTTCTTGCATCCTACTCATTCCATATGCCAGACTGCATATGAGGAAGTGACATGGGATGTAGTACATTGTAATTTGAATGTGGAGAAGCTCAAGTGCTTTATCCTGTGTGACCATCCTTGAGTTTTATTTATTTTCCACGTAAATCGAGACACCTCCACCTTTAGTCCCTGTCTGTGTAGTACCTAATCTAAAGGTGTGGAAGGCATTATAACCTTGCACTGCTGGTGTACTTTCTGCAGCTTTAAATCATGTCTCATTGACTGTACAGATGTCAGCGTTCTCTAGGGTGAGGAGAGCTTGTAGGGAGTGAAGTTTAGATTCCTAGCATTGAGTAGTAACACCCTTAGATTTTCTTGGTTTTGATTTGCTATGTTCGAAGTATTTTCAGTTTGGCATTGCCTGAAAAAGGCACTGTATGGGAGGGCAGTGTTTTAACTAATATTCAAAAGCCTAAAGGAGAGAGAGGTGCAGACCATCCCTGGCAAAGCAGTGTGGCCTGTTGATCATCTCTCTCTCCATTGCTGTCAAGTATTGCAGTCCCTTAGAAGAAACCAAGCCAGTTATTAAAGTCAGTCATCTTCTGTTTATATTATGGCATCATCCTTAAAGAAAATAAAATGCTACTCAGCCTGTCAGGCTGAGACACACATTCCGAGAGCTCCATGATGTTTCTTCATATAGTGGAGGAAGGCATGTATCTGGTCATTTACAACCACATGCACTATAACGGAGTCATACTGGTACTTTTGGTCCAATATCCTCAGTGCATGCATAATGTGGAGGATCCTGGCCTCTGAGAGGCAACCAACTGTGACTTTCTCCGTACTCAGCCTGGTGAGAGAGACATCACTGTGCTTCACAATGGAGTCTTCGGTGACCAGAATGTTGGATTGTGTGGTGACTTGTCTTATGGTCTTAGAAGTAAAGGTCCCATGAGATGCGGCTATTGTTTTGAAGGAGTGCATTCAGGACTGTTGAGGGCATTTGTCATGTGTACTTCACTTAGGAGGTCTTTTGGATTTAGGAAAAGAACATTTACCTGCCTCAGCATATGTGGGTCTATATGTCTGCTTCGTACTGTGTGTGATGGGTGCAACCTGTGTACTGTTGACATCCTGATTGACATTAGTAGTACTTTTATATGAGAGCTTTGTCTCTAATGGCATTAAAATACGTCTATCACATACCTTATCAGTTTGTTTGAGAATTACCTGGTTGTCAGTAAACATGCAGCTGTTTCTACATTGCCTCAGCATGCCCATATCCACCAAGCTACTAATGGCAGTAGTGGGAAGGTTCATATCCATGGCAGCAGACCCTTTGTTATTAAGTAGGCAGCTGTGGTGAGAATATAAATTAAAGTCAGAGGTATGTGGTGTGCAACTCTGGGGACAGTGCTTGTCTGTGCAAACTAGTTGCCCTTATGTGCAACTAGGTACTGGTGGAATTTCAAGGGTTCTGTTACAGGAAAAATATCAGCTCAAGGTGTCTGTGTCTATACAGGACAAACAATTGAGGGGACACTACTAAAGGAGAACCTGATAATTTATGGATGAAGTAATTCGGGGGGTATTCTGAAGTTAGGTACTTGAGAAGCCTGTGGTGTCAGCACAAACAGGATCTGGAAAAATTCGTGCCCATCATCCCCTCTATCAAAAAGGAGTTTTTATGGTGGGCCACAGCTTGCTCCCGCAATGAGGGTCTTCACTTCCTTCCTCCTGTGCCAAATCAGACCCTCACCACAGATACTTCTGATTATCACTGGGGAGCTCATCTGGAAGGACAATGTGTACAAGGGAAATGGAAACCACAACACCTACCTCTGCGCATCAACTTAAAGGAAATGCTGGCAGTAGAATTAGCTCTGTCAGCATTCAAGCACTCCCTGCATCCAGGGATCTTGCTCATCAAGACAGACAACACCACTGTCATGTGGTACATCAACAAACAGGGGGGAACTCACTCTTACCCCCTGTGCAGGCTTGCCATGAATCTATGGTTAACAGCAGCATCCTCGGCCTAAACATCATTGTGCAGTACCTTCTGGGTAATCTCAACACCTTGGCAGACCAGTTGAGCAGGCAGGTACTGGACCCCCCACGAGTGGCAGCTAAACAGGGACACTTTCACTCTTATCACTCAGCAGTGGGGGACGCCACAGATGGATCTTTTTGCCTATCCAAAAAAAATCTACTCAGCACCTTCTGCACCAGAGAGCATCACAGCAGAGCTTGGAGAGTGGATGCTCTGTCCTTCCCCTGGACTCAACTCTCACTATAAGCATTTCCTCCCTTGCCCTTGCTGCCAAACGTTCTGATCAAAATCAGGGCAGAGACACCAAGAGCCATCGTCATAGCTCCAGACTGACCCAGGCAGCATTGGTATCCCCTGCTCCGCAGCCTGGCACACTATCCTCCTTGGCATCTTCCTAAAATTCCTACTGTATTGACCCAGGAGGAAGGAAAATTCCTGCATCCCCAGCTGCAAACCCTCAATTTGGCAGCCTGGCTAATGCCCTGAACCTTCAGAGATTTACCCCTCTCAGCCCTCAGGTTCTTCAAGTCATCATTGAGGCCCGGCACCCAAGTACTAGAAAATCTTATGCAAGTAAACAGAAAAGATTTTGCACCTGGGTTCAGGCTAAGGGAGCCAGCATAGAGCAGCCCTCCCTACCCTTCATCTTGGATTACCTGGCCCAGCTTTTTCACAGCAGCCTTTCTTTTTCTTCCGTCAAGATGCATGCTTCAGCCATTTCTGCTCACTGCCACACATAGCAGCCTATTTTTTCTCACCCTCTCATCAAGCAATTCCTTAGGGGAGCTAGCAGCCTCAAGCCCCCCCAGGAGAGTACCCATGCCTGCATGGGACCTTAATTTTGTTATAGAGGAACTCACCCTTCTTCCTTTTGAGCAGGCTGGCTCAGCTGATCTTAAGTTTCTATCATGGAAAACTGCTTTCCTCCTGGCTATAACATCAGCCAGGAGGGTCTCCGAGCTACAAGCCCTTATGGCAGTGGAACCTTTCCTCATCTTCCACGCTGACAGAGTCACCCTCAGGACCAACCCCTCCTTCATGCCCAAGGTGGTATCCAGTGTGGCCCTGAACCAATCCATACACTTGCCTACATTCTTTCCTTATCCCCAAAACCAGGGAGACAGAATTCTGCACTCCCTGGATGTGCATAGACAACTCTGATTTTATTTGAACATAACCAAGACTTTCAGAAAGTCTGACCAGCTGCTTATCAGCTTTGCTTCTGGGGCTGAAGGCAAAGCTATTTCTAAACAGACTATCTCCAAATGTATAGCTCACTGCATTAATTTCTGCTACACTCACCATGGTAAGGCTCCCCCTAAAGGGGTCAGACCTCATTCCACAAGAGCAGCAGCTACTTCTGCAGCCTTCCTTAAAGGAGTCCCTACCAGAGAAATTTTGGAAGCTGCCACATGGACTTCTCTGCGTACATTCACAAAACATTCCCACCTACCCCTCTTCTCTAAACCCAGGGCAGGATTTGCCACTGCAGTCCTGCAGGGCATGTTAACCAATCCATAATTTTGTCTCCACATCCACCACCCTTCATCTCAGCTTTGGGAATCTACCCAAATGTAATGACTGCAACAGTGAAACACGAAGAACATAGTACAGTTGTGTACACTTGCCATAAATGTAGATGTTCGAGTGTATTCACTGTTGAGGTCCTAGTTAGCCCCCCTCCATTCCCCCTTTTCTTCTATGGATCTTTACCTTGGTGGTTTGTCTCTACTTTCTTAGGAAGAGGCTATTTATACATATTTACATGCTTGCATAACTTCTGACCTCCTTTCGGGGGGGGGGGGCAAGAAAAACTGATGTAATGGCATCGGCTGTCTTCACTTATACCCCTGATGCCCTGACGTCAGGGAGCCAGCTTTACAACAGATGCCCAAACCGGTATTTTGGCCGACTGAGGGCTATCCAGGCAGGGATAACCCAAATGTAATGACTGCAACAGTGAATACACTCGAACATCTACATTTATGGTAAGTGTACACAACTGTACTTTAGCGTAGTACTTACCTGTGAACCCATGAATGACCACTGGAGCCTTTTTAGTTCATAGATAGATTAGTTCATAGATTAGTACTAGGCTAACTACCCTTGTGGGCCATTTCAAGCCTAACCAATTACCCCATGTGAGAATCAAACCCTGCACCTTGTCTCTGTAAGGTAAACACCTTAACCATTATGCCATCCTCCCACTTTTTGAGCCAAGCCATGCATCCTGAATCTCTGACAAGTATCGATACCCTTGATAAGTTAAATTACGGGCTCTGGAGATGAAGCATTTTCAAGAAGGTGTCCAGGAGATGAACCATTTACATGCTGCATGTGTCCATTAGAGACATATTTGCCAAACAGGGGATGAATTTCCTATTCCCCATCCAGTTGTCCAAGTTGCACTTGAATTGAGTTGGGGAGGAACTCTGATTCACATTGATGAGGGGAGCCTTTCCCAGAGAAGGGGTAGTTTCTGGGATACATACCTTTCTCTCCAGTAGGTCTTATTTGTATGACAGGCAAGGTTTAAGTCTTTAGCATGAGTAATTCTTCTGTTTGTTTTGCAGCTGTGTAGAAAGTTCATTAGGGTAGAGTCCAACAGTGCCTTGTATGCCAAGCATAGATCTCCCCTGTAGGAGACAGTACAGTGATAGAGCTTTGAGGCAGTCTGCACAGGACATGTTGTGCCCTGTATTATTTTAGTATGGAACCTCAGTGAATGTTCCAATTGTTGGACTTGTCTGGTTAGGTACATACCAAAGGGAGCATTGTACTCAATGATAGGTTTGATGAATGCCAGATACAGTGGAGCAATGTCCTCCTTGGGTCTAAATGCCATACTTTGTAAGTTGCACAAAATAGAATGATTTCTTCACTGCTGCAGATGTGATGATCAAAGGCTAGATTACTGTCCATGTGTGTTGCCAAGTCCTCGACTTCTGGGCTGACTCTTAGTTACCAGGGGTGGATGACTTCCCAAAAGATGCTGTTATGCATTTATTAAGAACTAAATTTTAGTCCATGTCTGTGACACAAGTTATTTGTCTGTGTAAGCCCTTCCTGGAAAACATCTTTGCTGGTTGGGGATTCTGTGACTGCTCCTAACTTGAAATCATCTGTAAATTTGGTCAGCCAGAGGCCCTTGACACTGGTGTTGACTTCAGAGAAGTACATACCACAATGGGGCTGTCCGAGGACTGATCCCTGAGGGACTCCACTTGTGACTGGCCTCTTTGTAGAGTTGGAGTTAGGTTCTATGTTTGAGCCAGCTGACTATCTATTGGGTGACATAAAGGTCCTGAGAAGGGTATTGTAACCCAACGAAAAACTGGTCCGGAGCTACAAAAACAAACTAGATAACCAAGCAACTAGCTCCAGTAATGACCACAACCATATATATGTGCAAGCTTCTTGTCAAGAAACTGTAAAAAAATGGAGATCTTTAAATAAGAATATTAAAATTTAATTTAATATTTCTGTAATAAAAAAAACAGGTATAAAGAGTTATTTCTGTTGCCAAGTGCCAGTTATGTGTAGGCTTCTATATAGGGAAAACTAAAAGAAAAATCAAAGAACGGATTTATGAGCATACATACGACATTGATAAAAGAAATGGAGAGAGCCCATTGAGAAGGCATATCATTGACAACCCTGAACATATTTTTTTAATTTTGGGTGCTTGATTCTATACAAGTAGATTTGAGAGGGGCGCCATGGAAGTTGAAACATGAAACACTTGAACTTAATGGCAGCTGATAACTGTTGCTGATAAATTTCCTGGGCTTAATGAAACCATTTGTATTGACAGCATTTTAAAATTAAAATTGGAATTGTAGCATATTCATTTTTTCTGTTAGAAATTTTTGACTAATGTTTTATTCTTGGGCTTTTACTGTTCAGTATATTTGTAGTTATAGGTGTATATGACTTTAAATGTTAGTTGGATTAATTAATTTGGTGTCTGTGAGGATATGAGGTATTGCCAAGTATGCCAGGAGAAGTAGGGCAGTGGATGTGTGACATATACCAGCATAGATAGGTGGAGTTTTTTAAAGAATTATATGTCATTTGTATATCAAACTGATTTGTACAGGTGCTTGTGTTAAAAATGAAAATGTATTTGTAAAGCTGCTTGTGTTAAAAATGTACCGACAGTGGGTACTGTTGGACAGAAAAGAAATGCACCTGTACGTCAGACTGTATTGTAGCAGTTGAAATGAATGTATTGTAACAGAGGATACTGGAAGACAAGGGGTTAATCTCAGGCCAGATAACTTTGAAAAATAGTCTGAAATTAAATTACCTGGTTTAGGCCATAAATATTGTATCTTACAGTTCTAATTGCAGCCAGAGACAAAATGTCTTTGAAAACCAGGATTAGGAATCCTACTGTATTGCCCTTAGGGGTGAACTAATTGCTACCCTGGAAGGGTTGGAATTTTTTTAATCGTTTTATAGCTTCCAGATGCTGTAACACATCTTAGCAAAGCTGTGTGTGTGTGTATGTGTGTATGGTAACATATGTGTGTAGATTCTGGCTCATTTTCTAGTAAAGGGGGTAGAGTGGGAACCAGAAGTTAAGGGACTAGATGTGTGTGATGTTATTCTGTAATTCTGAAATGCTGTTTTAATACTAGATGAGACAGAAGACTTAGGGCAGTCTGTTTTTGAAACCTCACTTCATCTTGTCTTGCTGTAGTAAGTGAACTACAAGACAGTAATTCTTTAGATCAGTCAGGAAAAATATACTCACTTCATCTTGTCTTGCTGTAGTAAGTGAACTACAAGACAGTAATTCTTTAGATCAGTCAGGAAAAATATAGTGAGATTAGTTAAGTATTGTTTTTCTATATATGTGTGAATCTTTCCATCGGTATTATTTTTAATATTTCCTGTGTTTGAAACTCTAGTGTTTTATTGTAAATAGCTATTTAGTATTTTCATGCTATTTTATTATTTATTATTAAATATATTTAAACTGTTCATTGTGGCTGGTCTTTCAGGAAATATTTTAACCTTTGAGAGTACTTATTATTTGGTGACATTGTGGCCGCTCTTGAAAGCCTTGCTTCATTGGTCAAACACTACCATTTGTATTGGTATTAATTTTACTCAGTATAATTGGGTACCCTTTTAAGAACCTTAGTGTAGCTGGCTTTGGAGTGCTTTGGTGGCAGTATCTACCTTATAGTCTGAACCTAGAGAGCATAGCCGATAAATCTGTGCTAGCCTTTCCCAGGTGTGTGTGTGTGTGTGTGTGTGTGTGTGTGTGTGTGTGTGTGTGTGTGTGTGTGTGTGTGTGTGAGAAAATAAAATTTGAGCGTGTGTGTCAGCAATTTGAAACTGGGACACAGAGCACTGGTTTCACAGAGAAAGGTGGTGGAGGAAAATCTGGTCCAAAGAGTTTGTGTTTACAAAATTCGGGAATCTCTGTGCGTGTATGTTTTGTATCGTATACGATTCCCAGTTATTAATGAAGTAATTAGTTGCCCATGAATATGGTACTGGGTTACATGGTGAGTGTTTCCAGTAAGTTTAAGTATGTGTTATGGGTTTCCTGGGTCATAAGAGGGGGACCTGCAGCTTGCAAGGAAGTGACATGGGATGTAGTACATTGTAATTTGAATGTGGAGAAGCTCAAGTGCTTTATCCTGTGTGACCATCCTTGAGTTTTATTTATTTTCCACGTAAATCGAGACACCTCCACCTTTAGTCCCTGTCTGTGTAGTACCTAATCTAAAGGTGTGGAAGGCATTATAACCTTGCATTGCTGGTGTACTTTCTGCAGCTTTAAATCATGCCTCAGTGACTGTACAGATGTCAGCATTCTCTAGGGTGAGGAGAGCTTGTAGGGAGTGAAGTTTAGATTCCTAGCATTGAGTAGTAACACCCTTAGATTTTCTTGGTTTTGATTTGCTATGTTCGAAGTATTTTCAGTTTGGCATTGCCTGAAAAAGGCACTGTATGGGAGGGCAGTGTTTTAACTAATATTCAAAAGCCTAAAGGAGAGAGAGGTGCAGACCATCCCTGGCAAAGCAGTGTGGCCTGTTGATCATCTCTCTCTCCATTGCTGTCAAGTATTGCAGTCCCTTAGAAGAAACCAAGCCAGTTATTAAAGTCAGTCATCTTCTGTTTATATTATGGCATCATCCTTAAAGAAAATAAAATGCTACTCAGCCTGTCAGGCTGAGACACACATTCCGAGAGCTCCATGATGTTTCTTCATAAAGTGGAGGAAGGCATGTATCTGGTCATTTACAACCACATGCACTATAACGGAGTCATACTGGTACTTTTGGTCCAATATCCTCAGTGCATGCATAATGTGGAGGATCCTGGCCTCTGAGAGGCAACCAACTGTGGCTTTCTCCATACTCAGCCTGGTGAGAGGGACATCACTGTGCTTCACAATGGAGTCTTCGGTGACCAGAATGTTGGATTGTGTGGTGACTTGTCTTATGGTCTTAGAAGTAAAGGTCCCATGAGATGCGGCTATTGTTTTGAAGGAGTGCATTCAGGACTGTTGAGGGCATTTGTCATGTGTACTTCACTTAGGAGGTCTTTTGGATTTAGGAAAAGAACATTTACCTGCCTCAGCATATGTGGGTCTATATGTCTGCTTCGTACTGTGTGTGATGGGTGCAACCTGTGTACTGTTGACATCCTGATTGACATTAGTAGTACTTTTATATGAGAGCTTTGTCTCTAATGACATGAAAATACGTCTATCACATACCTTATCAGTTTGTTTGAGAATTACCTGGTTGTCAGTAAACATGCAGCTGTTTCTACATTGCCTCAGCATGCCCATATCCACCAAGCTACTAATGGCAGTAGTGGGAAGGTTCATATCCATGGCAGCAGACCCTTTGTTATTAAGTAGGCAGCTGTGGTGAGAATATAAATTAAAGTCAGAGGTATGTGGTGTGCAACTCTGGGGACAGTGCTTGTCTGTGCAAACTAGTTGCCCTTATGTACAACTAGGTACTGGTGGAATTTCAAGGGTTCTGTTACAGGAAAAATATCAGCTCAAGGTGTCTGTGTCTATACAGGACAAACAATTGAGGGGACACTACTAAAGGAGAACCTGATAATTTATGGATGAAGTAATTCGGGGGGTATTCTGAAGTTAGGTTAGACAGTAGATAATAAAGCAGTACTTGCTAAAATGTAAAAAAGAATTAGCTTTGTCAAGAACGATGAATTGTGGGGATTCATCTAATTTGCTACTACCTGGCTACTACTTGCATATGTCTCACCACAGCTTCACATTGCTGGAATGCAGTGGCCCTTTTCTTGCTTCTTCTCTCACCAGAGACAAAACAGTAGCTCCAGTCCCAAGATGAGAAGCAGGCCATGGGCTGTTTGGTGGTAAACAATCTTCTCCCAGTTGATGCAAGGGTCTGTAGGCTTGTTGTAGCCTTTTTCTGGTAGATGCCTTGAATAGCAAGCAGACCAATCAGTAAGGCCCACTCTTACACTCTGTGCCCTGTCAGAGACATTCAGGAATCAGTGCCCTCTGTTTCTTCTCTCACCAGGAGCAAAACAGAAGCACAAATTTCAGGCTGACACCTATGAAGCAGTTGTCATGCTTTCTGGTAATCAGCAGTCTCCAGGAAATAATGTCCCTTTGCTCCTTCTCTCACCGGGAGCAAAACAGAAGCACTATTACCAAGATGACTACTGAGAGGATTATTGTGGGCTCCCCAATGGTTGGTGGTCTTGGACCAGTTGCAGATTTTAAAGGTAAGATGGAAAAAATGGGTTAATATCCTAAGAGTCTGAGTGTGCTCTAAGTTGGATGTTCAGTCTAGGTCAAGAGCTTTATTTGGTGTGACTAAGTGAAGGGAGGAGTGTAAAGATAAGAACATGTTCAGTGTATGCATAATGTTTCTTCTTTTTCTGAAATCCATCTTGTGTCAAAATGGATTGCTGACAAGGTTTCCCTGCCCTTAGTTTCTTTTTCCTGCCAACACATGTAGTGCCAGCATGAATATTGTTAGTGCAGAAAGATCCAACGTTGAACATCAGAACTTGTGCCTAATATGGAAAGGCACAGATAAGGTGTCAGCAGATTCCTAGTAAGCAGAATAATACAAAGGTGTTCAGTTGTAATTGGTCAGTGGCTATAGTTTAATAGATACAACATTTTCTTCATATATGCAATTATAAAATAAAATAATGAAGTTGCTTATGTTCGAGGAGACAAGACCTTGATTGCTTAATCTCCCATTTACGTGCGTTCCTTTTCAGTAAAGGAAATTATTCTACTCTGCCAAGCTGAATTGACAGGTCTGTGTTAGCATTTTGGGGGCCCCCAGCAAGTATCAAGCTGTGGGTGTCCTGGGACATTTCCAGTCTAAGTATCACCGTGTCACTGCCAGTCTTCCTATTTAACATTTTGCTTCATACAGAGTAATTTTAGACACAGTACACAGACTGAACTGTAGCTATGATGCTCTGACATTAACATAGGCCTGTGAACCAGATTCTGGCCTACTTTACAGAGGGAAATCCACAGTGAATAACATTTAATTGCATTGATGTTAGATTACAGCAACCCTATATACATGTTTGGCTTTAGGTGAAATGGTTCCCTTGGTAAAGAGCTACATGGTGCCTCCCCACTGCCTACCTTTTCACCACCTCCCCCAAATGTAGTCATCATCCAGTGTACCCTCCAGTTTTCTCCTAACCCAGGGTTCTCTACACCATGCAGATTTTTTTTTATTTCCCTTTTTTACTTGTTGCTTTACTCTTTCGATTTTTCCAGGAGCTACAGCTATCTGAATACTCTGAAGTGCATTTTAGTGTCTTTTTAAGCAACCTTTTAATCCAATGATGGTCTGAACTAAAATATGACTAAGGAAAGAAATTGTCACTGTTCAGTTTTACTTTTCCTAATGTTTTCTTTCAACACACCCTAACAGGCCAGCACAGTAATAACTCTGGTTGGAAATAACTGATTTTAAAGGAGGGGGTTGGGGTCACCAGACTCCCAGAAACCATAGGATTATAGATATTCTGAGGTACAGTTTAGAAAATGTTCCTAACTTTTTGATCCTGTGGTGGCATGAGCAAAAATCATGAATAAGAAAATAAATTCAGTCTTTTTTCCATTCAGGGAAAAGTAATTTGTGTCCAAGGATTAATGTTCAAAATGACAAGACAGTCATAGCTCCCACTAAACTCAGAAGACAAATGTTTGCTATATTAGTCACCTTTCCCTCCCTTACCTTTAGTTCCTATCAGATTTCTGTTGCGTTAGGTTCCTTTAATTTTCTTTCTGTTCTACGTGTGGTAGTTTCAGTATCATTGTTGGTACTTCTCTTTTCTTTATTTTTCTTTCTTTCTGCTCTTAGTGGGTATTATCTTTCCTACCATTGTTGGTAGCTCCCCCCCAAAAAAAAACCCTCTTTGTGATCTACCATTTGCTTTTCTGTGATTGTAGCTGACAAACCCACTGGGTTTAAGAAATGCACTTTCTGTTGGGAAAAAATCCCTAATTCTGATGCCCACAGAGAGTGCGTTTATTGTCTGGGTGCTGCCCAGCTAAATACTGATTGCACCATATGTGCTGGGTTTAATTCTAGTGTCCTCCGTGATCAACCATTAAGCTTGTTCTAAAAGGCTTGTTACCATCCTCCTCCACTTCCTTTTCAGGGACTCAAACTCCCATAAAAACATCTAAAACCTCTTGGGAGGCCAAAGAATCTAGGAATCCGTCTCCAAGCTGCTCTCCAAAGTTGGCTCCTACTTCAGAGCCTCCAAGCAAAGTTCAAATGAACTCTGATCTGACAACCTCGAATCCAAAGGGGAAACTATCTGATCTGACACTGGTGCAGTCAAAATCTCCTAGGACCCAGTCCCCAGGGTTAACTATGGATCCTCTCTCTCTCTCTCTCCACAACTCCATTCTCCCTTTTTACAAGAGACCCTGAGGATAGAGTCTCGACCTCAGTCCACTACTTCCTCCGTCATGTCCTCTAGAAGCCTCTGTGAAGCCAAAGTTGATAGGATGATGAGGAAGTTATTTAGAGCCCAGATTCAGATGGGGGTTATCCCATCTCCCATCAGATATGAGTATCCCTTCTGTTTTCCACACTGTGATTTCTCCTACTCTTGTCCAACTAATGATGTCAAAGCCTTCAGATCTGAGAACCCCAAGAGTGCTGACATCAGATCTGAAGACATCTAGATCTTCAATTCTGACTGCATTCCTGACTTGTCTGGTGCCAGTGATGGGAATCTGCTCTGGGTCTGGGACACTTGGTATGACTCCAAAGTTGTCAGAGTTGTCGCTGCCCCCCTTAGGGCTTTGACGTTGGACAGTTCAAGTTTAACTCCCACTTCAAGGCAGGGAACCAGCAGGGTCAGGGCACGGTAGCATCTGGAGTTTCAGCTGTGGTGTGGCCAGCTACAGCTTCTTCTGATCCTTCTGCCTTTGAGTTGGTGGAGAGGGTCTTCTCTCATCTGAGAGACATGACTACTCTTTCCTGTTCAGATCCTACACCCCTGCCACCATCTGGTCCAAGCTCTGATCCTCACCGACCTGTCTCACAGAGATAGCCAGTCCTATCAAGCATCCACACAGTTCCCCTCGTGGACTTTCCCCTCTTTTCAGATACCTTGCCAGACCATCCCAGTGAGGAGGTACCTCACATGAAAATGTGCAAGAGGTGGCACATAGACTCCCTTCAGGAGTCATTCACTGAAGATACTGACTTTGATGAAGAAGGGGAGTGTGGTCCCCAAGATCTCCACCAAATGATGTCTCCTTTGGAGACATATTAGAAATCCTCAGGCACAAAGGTGGATGGTCCTTCGATACCCCTTTTCTGGAGGAGTCAGTGTTCCTGGAAGCTTTTGAGTCTGGCCCTTCTATATCCTGGGTGATTCCACCGGCTGATGAGTTTATAGATTTAGCCTCTCACTGGGTGTGGAAGGAATCACATACTGTAGAACCCATTCTCCATCATCCAGATAAATTCCTTGCCCCTTCTAAGACAGACCCCACTGGGGCAAGGGGGTCCCCGTTGATGCCATGGTTGTGGCGGCAGCCGAGAAGAAAGAGCTGGCAGAACAGAGCTCCCCTGGCCATCCCCCTAACAGAGAGTCCAGGATGTTGGACAGATTTGAAAAGCACATTTACACCTCAGTGACCTTTTCCCTGTGGTCAATGAACTACTTGGCATATTTCACCAGGCTGCAGCAGGATTTGAGTAACGAGCTTTGTATGTTCCTCTCTCAGTCCATGTCCGTGGATGACCACAAGAAGATTTCTTCAGAGCTGGCCACTCTCTTATCCATCTCTATTGCTTCCATGAGGTTAATTTCCCATACTGTTGAGGGTACCTCACAGGCTGCGGGTTCAGGTATAGCCGTTAAAAGACTTGGCTGGATGCACTTATGCAACTTTGTGGAGTCCTTCAAGTCTGCAATCATCAGTGCTGCTTTTGATAGATCATCCTTGTTTGGTCCCACTGTTCCTGGAGTGAGCAGGAGGGAAAGACCTTGTCTGCTATAGGGATCCGTTTCTCTACTCCTCAGAGATCTTTTTCCAGGAGTCAGCAAAGATGTAGGAAAATGTGGTTCTGTAAGTCCCAGGAGCCTTTCCAAGACACATGAGGAGATATCTCCCCCGGGACAGAGTGGGGAGTTCTAATGGAAGATGCCATCCTCGCAGCAGAGGAGGATTGCAAAATCAGGGTTTCTGAGACTCCCTCTTAGGTAAACCCTTTCAGCATTCCTGAAAGGTTGTCCTACTGCTCATGTCTAGAGGCAGTCGGGGAGAACTTGTCTCTCCACCCAGATGCTTGGCCATCAATCACAAAAGATTCCTCTGTGAGGAATATCATATCCGTGTTTTCCATTTTCATTCTTCCTCACTGATGCGTTATGGATCTGATCCTCTGATCTGACTCGGCCGCATATTCCAGACTTTGGATCCCAGTCTTGAGCTCCTTCCTCTTCCCATAACGCACCACCCTCTCTTTAACTCCTCAGATCGAATTTGATGCCTACGTCTACTGATTTATAGATACAGGACAGATAAAAAAAAAGAATTAAAACTCAAACCTGGAACTAAAATGTTCTATATCATTCAGTATCCTTCTAGAAATAATGAGGCCGGGGGATGTCTGGGAGGGAAGCTGAGAAAGAATGAAACTGGACAACACAGATGCCAAGTTATAAGTACAGAACTCCTAAATCTCATGTTGCCCTCTTCATTCTTCCTCACTGATGTGTTAGAGTCCCCAGTCACGCAACTCTTGGGAGGCCCTTAAGGAAGGATATGCCAGAGCACTGTCAAACCAAAGGAAGGTCTGCTTCTGGAGACAGTGCCCAGAATATAATGCATCACAAAGATACGATTCAATAAACAGTTGAGTGTAGTAGAAGCTCCAGGAGAAAGGCAGATCAGGAAGCTATACGTTTGGAGAAGAGGAGTTCAGGAACACTCTTGAAGCAAAGAAAGGACTGCTTCTGGAGACAATGCCCAAACTGTAATGCATCAGAAAGGTATGAGTCTTTAAGCAAGTGACCTTAGTACAGATAATAAAAGAAGCTGTAGAAGAAGGGCTGATGAGGTAGGTATAGATCTGGTGGGTCTATATTATATCATCGAACGCTTAAAAAAGTGAACGCTGATTGATCAACCTAATTTAAGTGAAAGCTTACAATCTCGAAGTGTCAGATCAGCGATTTTTTTCCCAGGGAAAAGAATCGCTGATCCAAAACACATACACACAACACAAGCACAGCAAACAAACAGAAATCCACACACATACACCTAAAATCTGATACCTAACCCTACACTAAACTATGCACACACCACTAACTACCCACTTACCTTAACCCAAACCCTAACCCTAAGGTCCGTCACTATCGCACACTCACCTCACCCGCTCCCTAACCCTAACTCACTTAAATCCAACCTAACCCTCATGTCCACTCAATCGCACAGACACCTAACCCTAACTCACCTAAATCACCCTAACACTCACATCCACACAATCGCACACTTACCTGAATCCGACCGGTAACTTTCCACCATAACACTGAAAATACCGAAGCAACAGAAACGGACAACCAAATTCTTTCCCTAGGAAAAAATTCAAGTTTCTGCTGCTTCGATATTTTGCAGTTTCGCGAAAATAAGTTCGATCAGTCAGCATTCGCTTTTTTAAGCGTTCGAGGATATAATATAGACCCAGATTTGGTAGAAAGGATTCTAGGATGATCCGATTTCAAACCATTTGGGAGTAAATCAATAAAATATGGTAGGTGGTGTATGGAGATATAGCTGGCAGTTATAATGGTCGCCTCTGTAGCCATTTTAGGAGCAAAGAAAAGACTGACTTGGAGGAACACCTAACTTTATGAAAAATAATGTAGGAAGTCTAGATACACAAGGCCTGAATCTGTGAAAGCCTTTTTGGCAACGTGTCACCAGCAGAAAAAGAGTGAACTCCATGAAAGAATCTTTATATCAAAATTGCTCACTGATACACAGGTCCTGGTCCTTCATGGACATGGAGAAGAGAAGCTGGACCACCGTATTACTACTGTAATTGGAGAAGCCATGCCTTTAGTTAAGGAATATGAAAATTAAGATATTTGATCTCTGACGGAAGAGATAGGGGGTCTGGATTGGGCTATAGAATTACTGGAGGATATTTCAAAAGGTGAACACAGAGATGGAAGCCAAAAAACTTAACAATTTCAGAAGTGAGCAAGGATGATAACAGAGGTCTTCAGCATGATGGCTTTGTGCAGTGGTAGATGGGGATAGACATGCAGGAGATAGACCAGGTGGGCCGATCTGAACCAGTACCTCAGTAGGTGGTTAGAGTGAAGTGTATGTTCTGCAAAGAAAAATCATTATGGGAGAGGGGGTGTGGTATCTGGAAACCTTGCAGTGTTAGAATAACCGCTGTCATGTCTGGGGGATTGACAAGTCCTCTTGACTAATGAGATTGGATCATCCTCCACTTAATATGCACCACTACCACAGTTGAGGAGCACCATGAATTACCATAGTTAATAGAGGAGGTAAAGTGAATGCTTTGTCTAACCACATATCTGATGGTTGGGAACACTAACAAATGCAATATCTGGAAAATAGTTTGTATGCTGAGGGAAAGATAAAGGCTGGTAAAGAATAGAACTGACATTGGTTGAGGGTCTAACAGCGGCAGTTTTTTTATGTTGAATGAGACATTGGCCCAGTGGCTGAGAAATGGCGGTCAGGAAAAGTTGACATCTGGTTGGGACAGTGAGAAACCAGACATTAGTATATGCAAAGGCAGCTGGAATACTCCTAGCCTCATGCAAGTTGCTAAGACCACCTAGAATTAGGTAAACACTCTGTAGGCTGTATCGATTATAAGGACAGCAATTTAAAAGGAAGAGACTGTCTCCTAGTAGAAAACGTGGATGACTCCCAGAATGGTTACTCTTTTAATGTGGTATGTGTATTATGAAGATGTATGGAGTATATCCATTTGACCTGCAGATAAGAAACAGGATGGACAGATGTGTACATCCTCCAGAGCCATGACTACTACATATCTATTGAGATTAGTCAGATTTAGTATTGGTCTCAGTCTTCCCGTATAGTATGTATGTGTAATATATATATATATATATATATATCTGTAGTATATCTACAATTGTATATATACTTGCTCAACTATAAATGTTTTTGAGATCGGTTTTCTCCTAAACAACTTGTCAAACTTTTAAACTGTTAATTTTTTTAAACTATTGATAAATATTGTTAAACTTTGCTAACTATTTTTTTACTAAATTACTCTGTAACCTTGTGGAGCTTTTCTCTCCAGGACTCCACTGAAAAAAGGACACCTGGTGTCCAGGCAAACAATCCTGGTAAACAAATGTTAGATAAATAAATACATAAATAGTAAAAAAAAAAAAAAAAAAACCTCTTGTATATGGTCCTGCAAGGATAGTCTGTAATAATAGTATTGGTGTCTAAGTGGAAGGCGACAGGACCCCTAAAACAAACCTCTAGAGGAGGACAGTTGGAGGATGCTAGGCACTCTGACCAAGCTCATCAGGAAAAAGCATTTACAACTGTTGTGTTGCAGACCCTGTGTGCCCCTGCAGGGATGGCCAAAGTTGAAGAAGTCCTCCCTTGCCCCAGGAGGAAGCATCCCCACATGAGCCCCTAGGGATCCCGAATAGGAGCAGCAGCCACACCTTCCTGCCGCATTCAGAGTTTCCCAAAAAAAGTCCGTCAAGGGGAGAAGAAATCCCAGACTCTGGTAGTACCCTCCTGACTGCCAATCACAGGTTAGTGCATCCTACACTGATGCTACGAACAAGAGGACCCAGAAAATGACACCCAAAGGATTCAGTTGAAGAAATATCATGCCACGCAGGGACATCCGAGAACAGTAGGTCAGAAGCACCCTCCACTGAGTGGGGCATGAGTCCCCTCGAAGTACAAGCAAAGGGTGACGGACTTTTAAAGAGTATAGAACACCATCTCATAACCCCTAAGGTCCAGAGAAGCATAGGGGCTGAAGGAGACCTCAGCATGGAAGCGTGTGAGGCTAGCCAGCGCCATCCAAAAAAGTCAATTCGGACTCACTGATTGGAGGATGAATAAGGGAACTCCTAACACCAGCTCCTGCATAGTGAGAAATATCACCACAATTCCATCCAGCATAACTCCTGAGCACCCTAGGTGGCCAAGGAAAGGGGAATCTACACTAGAAAGTCTAAAAAAAAAAAAATCCCATGGAGAAGCAGGAAACCACTCGGAAGGACGTCCATCCCATGACAAGACAAACACCCGTCACCAGAAAACAAAGAGGGATCGACCAGTGAAAGAAGGATCCCCCTCCTTTCCCACCAAGCAACAGCCTCCAGGAAGGAAAGAGGACTCCATAATGGAGAATCCCATGGGGGCAAACAGACCCAGGAATGCCATGTTCAACCAAATCCAAGAAGCAAGCATCTTTGGATTCACCCCTATCCAAGGGAACCAGTCTGCACATGGAATAACAGCACGCAATCCAAAAATGACTGCTGGGGGGACAAAATGGAATCCTGGTCCAGACAAACCAGATCCAGTGAAAAAACCTCTACATATGGCAAGCAACATACCCCTCCACAGTACTCCACAACTTCTAAGTGAAAGCAGTCTGGACAAAGCCTGAGAAATAGGGGAATAAAGGCCCAAAACAAAAGGAGAAACATATTTCAAATATTGCACTTATCAACTTAGAAAGCTGATAGAGTAATAATGATTGCATTAACATACACCTCCAAACAATTTGAAGTCAGAAATTCAAATGTATGTCATTATTTGGTGACATCAATACTCTCATTGTCCCAGCGATCTGCCTGAAAACTACAAACCTTATGATGAACAGACCAAAATTATAGAGCAAAAAAAACTGTACCTTCCATGAAAAACTGGCAGCTTAAAGGTATACTCTCTACCCCCTAGACAAAGAACTCCAGAGAAAGCCCGACAGAAAAAAAGGTCGGGGCGCAGAAGACAGAGAGAGGTTCCTAACATCACCGACCAGAGTAACAGAATTTGTCTTGGTATGCATCATTCTGAAGGATATAAAGTCTAAAATTGAAATGTGTATCTGTATCCAGCTGTTCTGGATCCATAGGCACCGGATCCAAAAGTTGACTAATTCTCTCTGGATGAGCAGCTATTTGTCAGATCCTAGGCTTAGGATCTGAGGAGAGAACGATGCAGACAGATCAGATCCGAAGGAGAAGGCAGGATCCAAGAGGCTCCTTCCTCTTCTTTTTCTTTCTTTCTTTTTTTTTTTTAAGCCAAGGAGAAATGACAGACATGCACGCCCCTGAAAAACAAAACTGCAGCTAGTGGAATCCGGAGAATCAGGATCTGCCAGATCCACAATTAATTGAGGAGACAGATGAACCCCCCCCCCAAAAAAAAAAAAAAAAAAAATGCATGCACACCGTGCCTGTAAATTCCAAGCATGGGCCCCGATCTGGAGGGTCCCAAGCAACTCTGATCCGAGGAACTGGATCCTAAAAACCTAGCTAGTGGAATCCGGAGAATCAGGATCTGCCAGATCCACAATTAATTGAGGAGACAGATGAACCCCCCCCCCCCAAAAAAAAAAAAAATTGCATGCACACCGTGCCTGTAAATTCCAAGCATGGGCCCCGATCTGGAGGGTCCCAAGCAACTCTGATCCGAGGAACTGGATCCTAAAAACCTTTCCAACTGTTCTGACATCCATGCTTCTAAAAAGTATAAGCTGCAAATAGTCAGAATGAAGACCCAGGATCAGACAGATTTATGATCATATAGACCAGTCCTGTCAGATCTGAGGTAGACTTGGGATTTGACGGGTGTCCTGGGAGCTTCAGATGTGAGAGATTGGATCCGATGTCCTCACTTCGTTGTTCTGTATTTTCTTTCTTTTAATGGGGGATTTAAGCCCAAAATAAAAAAACAGTAAAAGTGTAAAGTGCATGAGGAGAGAGTCTTGAACTCCTCTGCACAGCAGCTAGCAAACCCAAACCTCCAGTGCATATTTGATCACTTTAAATTATTACTCTTGCAAACATATAAAGTTTTTAGAATAAAAGGTTTGTGTTACCATCATTTTTCTGAGAGGTATGAAGTCTGGAACTTAAAAAACTTGTCATTATTCAGTGAAAACAATCCAGAAAAAAAAAACAGAGGAGGAGACCAAAATGAAAGACAAAAATCTGAACAGTTGAGAAGTACGATCTAAGAGACACTTTTTTAACCTCTTATTGTGTGAAAAACGTACCAACTATGAAAGCCGACAGAATGATAGGTTAGCAAGGTAAGAGTTTCCAAGACCAAAAAACCCAGAAGTTGATAGAGTAACAAGGTTTGTTTTAACATTTATTTCCTGAAGGACTGAAATCTGAAACTCAAATGTATGTCTTTATTTAGTGACTTTAATCCTCAGATCATCCCAGTGATTTGCCAGAAAACCACATTTTTTTTGACAGGTAAACCATGTAGGATGAAAGCAAAAATCAAGCTATGGGACTGCAGGCAATAAACAACAACCGGACTGTCATGGATGCATCAGAGACGCACCTCCCCGCCTCTTAAAGAAAAAAAATTTGGACAATTTATTTTTTTTAAATACTGCTCTTACAATATTACAAAGCTGATAGACTAACAGGAAGTGTATTAGCATTAACTGTCCGAAGAGTATAAAAGTCAAAACTGAAAAGTATGTCACCATTTTCCGACTTCCAGCCTCTATTACACCACACAGAGTCCATAAAAAAAAACTGATAAACAATAAGGGGTACAAGTCCGGATACACCGCAGTCTATAACAAGCAGCCAGGAAAAAAGCTAGTAATAACACCAGATTTAAAAATATGAGAAATAATGTCAATTAGCCAGCGAAGAACAGAATCAAGCCACTACAGTGATGTATGCCCGATGACAGTCTGAGGTAGGAAACAAGCTAAAAGAAAATCAGAACTAGGAATCTAGGCAAAAAGTACATAATTTCAATAATTTTCAATAAAGTAAATCTGCTTACTACTAGAGACTCTTAATCCTCCATCTAACTACGATAGTGGCAAACGAGATCTGAGGAGTTAGAGAGAGGGTGATGCATTATGGGAAGAGGGAGGAGCTCAAGACTGCGATCCAAAGTCAGGAGTATTTGGCTGAGTTGGATCTTAGGATCTGATCCTTAACCCATTAGTAAGGAAGAGTGAAAACGGACAACACAGATGCCATGTTATGGTAAGTACATAACTCCTAATTCTGAATTTCATTGTTCATTCCAGTCTGAATTGGATGCGCTCCATCAGTCTTCAGGATGCGTGCTGTCATATCAAGATGACTAGATGATTTCGAAGAGTTCTGCACTTCTGGCTCACTGCCAGTCAGTATCAGTTCAGAGCCCTGCTCTTTGATCTCACCAAAGCTAGCAGGGTGTTTACCAAATGTAGGGCAGTGGTAGCAGCTCACTTGAGACTACTAGGATTCCAAGTGTTTGCATACATAGAAGACTTGGCTCCTCCCAACCAGGCATTGTCTTGCAAAATCCATGGACAACTTGCTCCAGTTATGTAAATTCCTAGGCATTTCGGTCAACCTTTGCAAGTCACATCTTCAACCTGTTCAGAGCCTTGAGTTCATAGGTGCTCCTTTGGACACAGTCAGTCAGATAGCCTCCCTCCCACCAAACAGAGTACAGGCCTTCAGGTATCAAGTAGAGCAAATTATTTTGCATACTTCTTCACCAGCCAGACTGATTCTTCATACTTTAGGGTCAATGTCAAACAGCCATAACCTTGCTTTCTGTGGCCTGTTTTTATATGCAAATCCTCCAATGGACTCTGAATTCACTGGTCACTTTTTTGCCATCCTTTGTCTTCACCAGTTACTCTCACAGAGGTATGCAAAGACCACCTGCATTGGTGGATTCAGTCAGATGAAGTTTCTCAAGACTGTCCCTTTGTTCTTCCACCCCCAGTAGCCACGGTTACCATGGACACCTCCCAGCTGGGGTGGGCAGGACATTTCTTGGGAAGGACAGAAGCACGTAGTCCCCAGAAGAGAGTAATTTGCACATCAATGACCTGGAGATGAGAGCAGTCCTCCTAGTGTTACAAGTGTTCCAGGATGTCCTCCCTTTTGGGATGATTCATATTCAAATTGACAACATGTCTGTGGTTTGGTATATCAACAAACAGGGGAAACCTGATCTTATCCTCTTTGTTGAGAGGCAGTGGGAGTGATTCAGTGGGCAATCTCCTTCAACTACTTTCTTATGGCAATGCACATCCTGGGGAAATCCAAAGTTCTAGTGGACAAAATCAGCAGGTTCATCCTGATGCCTCACAAGTGCTCTGTCAGTTAGTGGCAGAGAGGATTTTATCAGTGGGGACAACCTTGCTGCAGTCTATTTGCCCCTCCTCTAAACAGCAAGTGCAGCAGGTTTTTTGCCATGATCCCTCCTTAGGGGAGTCGCAGAGAGATGCACTAGTCCATATTTGGCCATCTGGTCTCCCTTATGCTTATCCCCAATACCTCTAATTCCCAAATACTCACAAAAGACACTTTGATTGAAGAGCACTGTTTTCCTCATTGCCCCCTTTTGGCCTCGTTATGTGTGGTTCCTTTTCCTTTGGTCTCACCTTCAGTATCCACGATGGATACTGGACCTAAATCCAGACCTTCTCTCATCCCATGGGGATGGATCATCCAAACATTACAGCCCTCAAGTTGACTGTATGGTTTCTCCAATTCCATTGATGGTTAAACAGTGCAGGCTTTCTTCCCTGGTCTGATAAATATTACAGTAATCCTAGAAGGCCTCTACCAGGAAAATCTACAAAAGTAAATGGAAAGGATTATCTATTTGAGCTCTACAGAGAGAATTAGACCCCTTCACTGCCCCCATTTCTGCTGTTCTGGAGTTAAGTAAATGGAAAAGATTATCTATTTGAGCTCTACAGAGAGAATTAGACCCCTTCACTGCCTCCATTTTTGCTGTTCTGGAGTTTTTAACATCTGTCTTTCATGAAGGAGTTAGTTTCTCTACAGTTAAAGTTCAGTTGGCATGGATACCTAATTTTCTTTCAGAGGGAAAATGCTTCCTCTTTGCCTTCATCAAAACTGTGCAAGGCCTTCCTCAAAGGTACCTTTTTGCTTAGACCTCCAGTGAAGAACCCTACACTCCCCTGGGATTTAACAATTGTGCAATAGACTTTAACTCTGAGTCCTTTTGAACCATCAGCTAGGTCTGACTTAACATTTTTATCATGAAAAACTGCTGTTGTTGTGGCGATTACATATGCTAGACAAATATCTGAGCTCCACGCTCTCTTCCATATTCCCATTTTTGATCTTTCAAACCAATCCATCATTTCTGCCTATGTACCCTCAGAAGCAGATATTAACCAAAGTATTAATTTACCTGCTTTCTTTCTCAACTTTGCTGATAAAGGTGAATACATGCTTCATCTCTTGGATGTACATAGACAGCTTTGTTTTTATCTATGTGTAACAAAAGATTTCAGAAAGTCAGATCAATTGTTTGTCTCATTATCCCCCAACAAATTGGGCAAACCGGTTTTTAAAGTTACCTTAACCAGATGGATTACACATTGTATATCCTTTGTTTACAGTTAACAGGGTTTGTCCTTGCCCAGATCCCCTAAAGCACTCTCCACCAGAGTGATTGCTACATCATCAGCATTCTGGTCTAGAACTTCAATTGATGACATTTGTACCACAACTACTTGGTGTAATGCTCATACTTTTATTGCTCATTACAGATTGGATTTGACGTACAGAAGCAGGGCTGCTTTTGATTCTGCAGTACTCCGAAATATCGTTCCATGAGGGCCACCCAAGGTTCACATAGCTGGGGACTCTAACCCGTAGGTTGAAGAAGATTGAAAGTGACATTGACAGATATAAAAGATGTGTACTCACCAAAACTATGCATCTGTGTTGTCCATTTTCACTCTTCCTCAACTTCCCACCCTCCTTCCCTCTTCCCTTTAACTCCTGGAGTGACTTTATGGTTGTTGTGGAACATCTTTTCCAGGTTTGAGCTCCGGACTGTTTTTACTAGCCTTCATTTTTGTCATATGTTGAGGTTAGTTTTGTATGTATTGTTTATTAGGCAGCAAACTCGATCTGATTTATTGCAAGGTAACTGTGGGGGTCTATATTAAAATCGCGAAGAGGCGTTACATCAAACGCCTCTTCACCGACACATTAAGACTGAATACACTAAACCGCAAATGGTCAAAACAGTGATTTCTTTCCCTGGGAAAGAAATTGCTAGTACCACACACACACACACACACACACACACACACACACACACACACACACAAACAACTAAGTGGGGGACTTTGCCCCGCACACACACTTTAAAACATAACTAAGTGGGGGGCTTTGCCCCCACACCCCCCTAACTAAATATAACAACTCCGAGATCGCACTACAGTGGGGTAAAGGGCAATGCTATGGCTCAGGCCAAGCAAATTTTTTCCCAGGGGAAAAAAATCACAGGCCTGAGCCCTTGGTATTTTCAGACTTTGGTCTTTCTGTCGCTGAAGAAGCATTCAATGTAACCCCTCTTTGCTATCTTAATATAGACCCAATTGTGGCATTATGGGTAAAAGGAGGAGCTTCAGAGTTGGATCTGAGAGTCTAATAAATGCGGCCAAGCCAGATCCGAGACCCATCAGTTGAGGAAGAGGGAAAATGGACAACACAGATGCGTAGTTATGGTGAGTGCATAACTTTAATTTATGTACTTACCATAATGATAGATCCATGTGGTTTTCCTCCATCCAGTTCAGCTATCACTCCCTCCATGCCTTCTCCAAATTATCACGGTTTTATTGAAGTGCTATTGATTGGCCTGGTGGCCTGGCCTCTAGCTGACTTGTAGAGGTCCTTTTCTGTTACCCTCTACATTTCCCTGTTTGTTTTATTAGCTTGTTGTTTAGATTTGTTATTTCAGGGGGTTGTCATGGGCAAACTCATTCTGAGGACAGAGTATGAGAGCAAGGTTAGATTAGGTGGAGTTCATGGACTAAAAATTCTGAGATGGCTGATGTCAGATCCGAGTTGGCTCTGATAACCCACATGTCACAAAGGATGGAAGAAGATTTGTATCTGTCATTATAAGTACATAACTTTCATTTTCCATGCTTGGACGATTGTTTATTTACTGTCACAACTATGCAATTTATGGAGGCCAGAAACTGTTCCTCCATCTTTGTGTTTCTTTGGAGTTATCCGTCAACAAGGAGAAATCAATCCTGCAACCCACCTGAACCATTCACTTCATCCGCTGCCACCTTGGCACAGTTTGGAGCATAATCACTTTTCCTCAGGACAGAGTTTCAGGTTCTCCTCAGCTCCATTCAAGGAATCCAACAATGCAACAGACCCCCTGTGTTTACTAGTCCTTTCACTATCATATCCTGGTGGCATCTTACATTCTAATGGTTCAGTGATCTCAACTCATGGGTCACCTCTCCTCTTATCGTAACAAACGGCTGCAGAGAGCACTTAAAATGGTAGATCACGGCCCCCATGTTCTTTTGTACTTCCCTCTTCAGCAGCGGTAATCACCTCAGACTCCTCACCCTGTGTGAGTGTATTTTCAATAGAAGATGACCCCAGGTGTATGAAATATTTACAAGGCAAATCTTCAAATCAGTATCTTAGGGGTTGTTTTCCTTGCATTGTAGGAGCTTCAAATCACCTTGCTGTAGGTGTGATCTCCATTCAGACTGATAACTTGACTGTTATGTAATGTGTCAGCAAGCAGAGGGAAGCCAAGTCCTATCCCTCATGTCAGGAGGCAGTGAGAGTGTGGCATGGGTAATAAACTTGCACCACTTTATGCTAGCAATTCACATTCCCTGGAAATCCACCTGCATTGTAGACAGGCTCAGCAAAAAAATTTTAATGCTTCACAAGTGGCCTCTGAGTCTTCTAGCTCAGAAAATCTTCAACTGCTGGGGCAAGCCATGCTGTAATCTCTTTGCATCCTTGTCGAGCACTAAATGTAGCATGTCTTTTGCCATCATCTCTAAAGACTGGCAGGACCCTGGACACTCTGGTCGAGCAATGGCATTCCGGGATCTTTTATGCATGTCCTCCTCTGTCCCTGATACCTAGATTCTTGCTGAAGGTGAAATTGTGCAGAGCAGTGGTGATTCTCATTGCTCTGTAGTGGCCCAGACAAATTTGTTTCCCCTCTGCTAATGTCTCACCTCAAGGAGCCTCAGTAGTATGTTAGATCTTTGAGATGATCTGTTATGTCACCCGTGTGGAAAGCCTCACCAATATCATCAAAATCTTTAGTTAACCAGTTAGTTTCTGCATTTCCAGTTATGATCAAGGATCCTATCATGTCCTGCCTGAGGAGATCATTCAGATCTTTCAGCATCCCAGAAGGACTGTAACCAAAAGATCTGATGTCTTTTTCATCCATTCCTCAATTGATGGGTCTCGGATCCAACCTCATATCCATCCTTGGCCACTCGATAGACTTTTGGCCCTGTTGCTTAAGCTCTTCCCCTTATTCATCATTGCCCATCTACTCTTGATATATCTCAGATCTCGTTTGCTGCTTCAGCAATAAGATGTGGTCACTGTTAGCTCAAGCAGGCTATATTAAATAAGTGCAATTTTTTTAGTACTACTATAGAATTTTCTATATTTCTCCCTTTCCTGTAAGTTAATTCCTTTGTATTCCCCCCAGAAAATGTTGTATACTTAGAGATTTCTTGTTGGGTTTGGCATTTGAGCCTTTTAACCCTTGTGTTTTTTATTGCTTCTTCTGTAGTATGATTTATGCTTAGCATTGCTAGTATTTTTATTCCTGCAATTATGTATTTCTTATTACTATTATTGGTATTTTCCTTGGTTGGTTGTATTTGCTACAGTGTCAGAAAAAAACGACTGGTTTTAAAAAAAATATTCTGCTTGCGGTCACAAAATTTCAAACTGACAGCCATTCTCAGTGTGTATATTGCTTGGGTCTAGGGCATCTTAATGTTTGTTAATTGTGATATTTGTTCCAGCTTCAATAACAGGGCTTTGGTTTGAGAAGAAGAATAAATTAATCCTGAAAGGTCTCCTTCCATCTTCTGCTTGATTTGTCTCTTCTTTCAAGAAATCTTTAGTAGAAGCAGCAGAAAACCCTAAAGATTCAAGAAACTACTCCTCTGACTGCTCTCCTTCCTCAACTTCAGGCTCAGCTGCACCTGAGAAAAATATTTAAACTGTCAGATCTGTCCACCTCCCTAGGGCTGGACTCCAATGAAAACAAAACCTTCTGAACGATCTTTTTGTTCAGATCTGATTAAATCCAGGTCTGTGTCACCTAACCAGTGTCTTTAAGGGCTTCTTTCTCCCTTCCTTTAGGACACATTTCAAAGAGGTTCCCGTCCACCATAACTTTGTCTTCCCTCAGGTCATCCAGGAGCCTAACAGAAGCAGATGTGGATAGGATGATGGGAAGATTTCTCAGAACCATATTCAGTTGGGTGCAATACCAGCTCCATCTCCCATTGCACCACTGAGCCTTTAAACCATACAACCCCAAGGTATAACTCCTACTGTGCTCTGCCCAGTGGTTTCAGAAATTTTAGACCTGAGACTTCTGGAAATGCCTGTGTCAGAGCTGAAGACTTGCATTTCTTTGACTCTGACACTTTCTTTGACCCAGGTGGGTCCAACCTTGTCGGATCAGGAAGGATCTTGTGAGGCTGGGATAGACTCCAAGGCTTTTGTAGCCTTCCTTCCCTCTCGGTGTTTCAGAGCTAGACAGTTTGGCTCCGACCTCTGCTTTAAGGCTAGAGCAGGGTGGAATTGGGTTTTGGCCCACACAGGCTTCTTTGGATCCAGTGGGGGTGAGACTAAGGTCCCCAATGGCTTCAGCTTTTTAGGTAGTGGAGAGACCTTTCTCCTCTTCAATGGAAAAAGACATTCGTACTCTCCTCCAGTCCATGCTACACTCAGCTCAGCTGTCTACTGTTGAAGCTGGGTCATTTCATCCTATCTCATCAGGACAGCTGGCCTGGTCAAACCTTGAGACTGTCTTTATTCAGGACACTGTTGGCACTTCTGAGTCTTCTATGGAACCTCCCACTGAAGAGACCCCTTGGAAGCGAACATGAACATGAGACACCTAGACTCTCCACAAGAGTCCGTAATTGAAGACATTAACTTTGAAGGGGAAAGGTCCCCCAAATTAGCCCTTGAGTACATTTCATTCAGAGATACTTAAACTTTTAAAACAGAAAGGAGGTTCGTCTTCTGACTCCTTTCCCAAGAGGAGTCATTGTTTCTTGAGGCTTTCAGAGCTGACTCAGCTATGGCTTGGGTAGTCACCCAGCAGATTAGATGGTAGATCTCATCCCTTACCAGGCTTGGAAAGATCCTGATGTTATATATGACATCCCATCTCCAAATAACCAAATAGGTTATCTTGTTACACCAAAAGATAGGGCTCATTGGAGCAGGTTCATAGGTGTTTACTAGACTAATTAACACAAGGGCCTTTTTAAGACTAGCCATGCATCCCAAATCTTTGACAACTTCTGATACCCTTGATAAGTGTAAGCAGGGGCTTGGGAGATGAAACATTTACAAGCTAGGGCTTGGGAGAGGAACCATTTACAGGTTGCCTGTGTCCATTAGAGACATAGGTGCCAAACCAGGGATGAATTTCCTGTTCTCCATTCAATTGTTCATGTTGCACTTGAATTGGGTTAGGGAGAAACGCTGCTTCACATGGATGGGAAGCCTGTTCCAGAGACTGGGTAATTTCTGGGATACATACCTCTCTCTCCAGCAGGTCTTGTTTATATCACAAGCAAGATTTATGTCTTTAGAAAGGGTAATTCTGGTGTGGTTTGTTTTGTGGATATGCAGGAGGTCCATTAGAGTGGGGTCTGGCGGTGCCCTGTATGTCAGGCAGAGATCTCCCCTCAAAAGCTTGTAGGAGACAGAATACAGGAATAGAGTCTTGAGGTGGTCTGCATAGGACATTTTACTTAAGCCCTGTATTCTTTCAGTGAGGAACCTCTGTGGATGTTCCAGTTGTTGGATATGCCTGGTTAGGTACATACCAAAGGGGAAAGAAATGTTTGCATTTCCTGGATTAGAGCCAGGGACCATCTGTATTGTAGTCCAGCACTTAATCCATGTTGCCACAAGGTGGTGTCTCCCCAGTGGATACTGTAGTGGTTGCAGCAGCTACTAGGAAAGAACTAGTGAAACAGAGCTCTACTGTCCATCCTCCTAGTATGGAATCTAGGGCTTTGGACAGATTTGGGAAGTGTGTTTACACATCAGCAACCTTTGCCGTCAGGGCTCTGAATTATTTGGCACATGTTACTAGACTTCAGAGGAAATTAAACAGTTTTCCAATACCCTTTCGAGGTCCATGTCTGCGGAGGATAAGAAAACGGTTTCTTAGCAACTGGCCACCCTCCATTCCTTATCCATTGCTTCTATGAGAGTGATCCCTCATGCCTCAGAGGGAGCTGCTAGAGTGGCGGGTTCGGATTTAACTGTTAGAATGAACGCCTGGATCCACCTGTGTGATTTTACAGTGCCCATAAAGTCTTCATTCGTTAATGCTCCCTTTTGTAGAGCCACCTTATTTGGTCCTAAGGTGAAAGAGACTCTCTCCAGGAGTGTGCAAAATGGGAATACTTTCTGCCATTGATATCCATTTTTCTACCCCTCAGAGCACTTTTTTCCTGGAACCAGAGATGTGGCCGAAAATTTGTGGTTCAGAAAGTCACAAGGTTCTTCCCAAGACTCCTGTGGAAAAAGATCCCCTCATGGCATGTAGGTGAATTTTAATGGGAGACACCACCCTTACAGCAGAGGTCGCCTGCAACATGAGGGCTTCAGAGCTCCTTTCTCCTACCAGGGCTACCCAACTGCTGAACTCTGGAGGCAGTAGGGGACACATCTCACAGGTTCATAGATTAGTACTAGACTAACTGCCTTTGCTTGCCATTATAAGCCTAGCCAATAACCCCATCTGAGAATCAAACCCTGCATCTTGTGTTTATAAGGTGAACACCTTAACCATTATGCCAACATTAATATCTCTGCACCCAAATGACTGAATAGCCATTGCCAGTGATTCTTGGGTGCAGAACATTATATCCAGAGATTATTACATATCATTTTCCCTTTTTTCCTCCAAAACATAACAACAACCAAAAAATATGTCATTCCACCCAGTCAGAGGAAAGCAGCAGCTACAGAAGTGCAAAAGCTGCTGAAGAAGAGTCATCCCACCAGACCAGCAGGGGTTCGGAACTTACTCGAGATTCTTTTTAGTGCCAAAAAAAGACTTGGGACATAAGACCAATTTTGATCATAGCAATCTGCATCAGTTTATGAAACACTGGAAGATCTGGATGGTCATGGTCTGCCTCTTTTAAGGAAGGATGATTGGATGTGATCTGTAGATCTTCAGGATGCTTACTGTCGTATCAAAATAGACAGGCAGTCCAGGAGATGGCTGCACCTACAGCTGGGAGCCAGGCACTACTAGTTCAAAGCACTGAAGCTTGTTCTCACCTCAGCCTCCAGGATGTTCAAGTGCATAGCAGTGGCTGCAGCTCACCGAAGACTGCAAGGAGTCTGGATGTTTCTGTATCTAGCTGACTGGCTCCAATCTGCTCCCACCAGGCCTCTACTGATTCAAGCCAGGGATTACTTGCTCCATCCCTATCTCCAGGTAGACATTTCTGTAAATCTCTCAACTCTATCCCACACAAACTCTGGAGTTCATCAGACCCCATCTAGATACTCAACACAAGTGACAAATTTGCTACATACAGGATTGGATAATTTCAGGAAATGGGCATTACACATCCTTACTCTTCATTCACCTCCAGCCAAGTTGATGCTTCAGCTACTGGGTTCCATGTCAGCCTCCATATTACTGGTTCCCTTGGCACACTTTCACATGACAATACTACACAGGACTGTAGTAATACAGTGGTCAATAAGACATCCGCCTGTAACAAGTACAAATACAACTCTGTCATTGTCCATGCTGGAGTGAATGACTTGAGATTTACCTCCCTCCGGACTACATGAAAAAAGACATGGAAGAGCTCTTGGATCATGTGATCCAGGCAAGTATGACCCTAGCCCTGAGTAGCATCCTGCCTTCGCCCAGAATGATACCACAGTATAAGGACAAAATTATTGACTTCAAAAATTGGCTAAGCTTCTGGTGTCATTCAAAGGGGATCCAGTATTTGTCTGCCTGGGAAGACATGATCAACAAACCACGATGCTTTGCCAGAGATGGTCTGCACCTGTCACCCCTGGGATTCAGGTTACTGGCTAAAGCTCTTGCCACCCCTATAGTGCCATTTGTAGGCAAGGTTCAAAGGATAAAACCACCACCGTAACAGATACAAGCATGCAAAATCTGAAGGTAATGCTACTCAATGCTAGAAGTCTAAACCTCAAAATGCACTCTCTCGAGGCACTCCTGAAAATTGAGAACTTCGATATCTGTGCAGTGACTGAGACCTGGTTCAAGGCTCCAGAGAACACCCCTGCATTACCACGCTACAATTCTTACCACACTTTTCGGCCACAAAACCAAGACCGAAACACTAACGGTGGAGGAGTGTCCATATTCACCAAGGATATTCTCACCTCCAGGCTAGTTGCCCAACACAATGCATCTGAAATTCTCCAGGTGCAACCAACACTTTGTAAGACTGCAATCCAAATTGTTACTTGTTACAGATTCCCCACCATACCCCAAGATTCTCACTACACATTCCGAAACATACTGGAAAATATTAAGATACAACCAAACACCTAATACTGGGTGATTTCAACTACCCTACCATTAATTGGGAAAACTACTCTGGTACCAACTCCTTTTCCCAACGGTTCTTGGAATTCATAAATTCAACTAATCCATTGTCCCACCAGGGGCTCCAATATCCTAGACCTGGTCATTACCAACATTGGAGATAGATGCTCCACACCAGTGGTCACCCCCTCATTGGTCAGGTCTGACCATAAGCAAATCACCCTTGACATCCACATCCCACCCCCACCCCCCACCCCCAGTAAGGAAACCTCCTTAAAAAACTTCTCCAAAGCCAACTTCATGCTACTGAAGTCAGAAGTGACAAACTTCACAACACCCACGCAGAGAGGATCTGGAAGTTCGACTGCAGAATCCTACACTAAGGCACTGTACGAGCACATCCACTAGTGCATAAATCGTGCCATCCCAAATAGAACCAAGATGCTCTTCTCAAAAAAAAGGAAGCCAATCTGGTGGTCCCCTGCTATAAACAAACTATCCAACAGGAGGAAGAAACTGTTGCAGAAAAGGGGAAAATCCCAGGATGCAAAAAAATCCCTCACCAGCCTCAGTAAGAAACTGAGATCCCTCATAAAATCCTCCAAAGCTAGTTACGAAAATAAAATTGCCAAAGATTCCAAAGACAACCACAAGGCATTCTATAGTTATGTCAAGAATCTAAATGGCAATGCTCAGATCTGCTCTGAGCTACAACAGAATGGCATTAAATATACTGATCCCAAGGATATTGCCAATATCCTGGCAGATTGATGTAGTGCCAACTTCACCCCCATGTCACCCCCTAAAGGTCCCATCTCATTACCAAAAGATTGCCAAATTCCGATAATCACAGCCATACAGGTAGAAACAGCACTCTCCAAATCTAAGAATACAGCATCCATGGGACCAGATGACATCCCAGGCTGTGTACTACATGAACTAGAAAATGAACTGGCACCCCACCTAAGTGTCATGTTTAATCATAGCCTCATCTCAGGCTTCGTGCCCACTGAGTGGCGCACAGCTACAGTTATCCCGCTCCACAAGGGAGGATCCACCTTGGATCCCAGGAACTACCGTCCCATCAGTCTGACAAGCCTGATATGCAAGGGCATGGAACGCATTATCATGGAACTTATAAACAAAGACATTGGCAACCTTCAAACACTAGACCCCACCCAGTTTGGGTTTGCGAAGGGCCAATCTTGTCTCCTGATTCTGATTGACTTCTTCAAATCGGTCTCCAGAGCTGTGGATGAGGGTAAGGCGGTCCACACAGCCTATCTAGACCTCGCCAAGGCCTTCAACACCATCCCCCACTCTGGAATCATAGATAAACTTACTAAGCTGAGCATAAATCCCTACGTCACTCGATGGGTTGCCAACTGGCTTACTGACAGAACTCCGACTGTAAAAGTAGCCGACTCCAAATCCAGCTCCAGACAAGTGACAAGTGGAGTACCTCAGGGTTCAGTCCTGGGACCATTCTTGTTTGGCATCTACTTCTCTGAAGTACAGGCCAACACTAAGGGACTCTGGCTAACAAAGTTTGCAGATGACTGCAAACTGGGAGCCATTATTGAATCCCCAAATGATGTGTATATTCTACAAAAGGGCCTTACAGAAACAGATGCCTGGTGCTAGAGCCATGGGCTCAAGCTTAATGCCAAGAAATGTATAGTTATCCCCTTTGGAAAAAAACATGTACCCATGAGCTACCACATAGGTGGCAGGACACTAAACATCGAAAGTGTGATGAGAGACTTAGGGACACAAGTGGACAGTGGTCTCACTTTTGATAACCACATCACCACAACAGTCAGGAAATCCTTCTATGTGGCACACTTCATCACTAAGGGCTTTTCATCCAGAAAAAAGGAGGTCATTGTCCCACTGTACTCATCCCTCATTAGACCCATTATAGAGTATAATGCCCCATTTGGTATGTACCTCACAAGACATCTGCAACAGCTGGAAAGGCCACAGAAATACCCCACTAAAAGAATTACAGGCCTAAAGCAGATGCCATATGCTGACCGTCTAAAAAAACTCCAGCTATACTCTGTGGCATATCGTCTACTCAGAGGCGATCTCTGCTTAACATACAAGGCCATGTCAAACCCTGAGCTGTTGGACATGCTCCACTTAAAGAAATCCCAATCCCTCAGAGCCACACGCTCCAGGGATCTAAACCTTATCACAATGAAAAAAACATGCTGGAGGGATAGGTTCCTGACCCAGAGACTCCCCATACTCTGGAATAGACTGCCCATACATGTCAAGCAGAGCGCCTCATTGGCCCTCTTCAAAAGGAACCTTGATGATTAGATGGGAGATAGGAAATTCACCCCAGGGATCATGTCAGTCTCCCTGCTAGACAGGGGCCCAGAGAAGTAAATATTGTGGGAAAAATTTTCCAGGGAATATTTATGGCTAGGCTTGCATAGGCCTTCGGGCCGGTAGCCTAGTACCAACCTATGAACGACTCCCATATCACATAGCATGGTGGGTTTATGGAGACGAAGTTTCTAAGGCCCATCCTTTCAATCTCCCCTCTCCCAAGGCACATTATCTCAACAGAGGCCAGTCTTCCTATCAGTGTCCTAGAAATGAGAGCAGTCTTATTTGTGGTGCAGGCATTTCAAGATGTTCTCCTTCTAGGGATGATTGCAGTTCAGATGGACAGCATGTCTATGATCTGAAACATCAACACACAGGGGGAATCAGATCTTACCCACTTTGCCCGGGGGGGGGGGGATGTGAGAGTTTGGCAATGGGCGATCTCTTCCGGACGCTTTCTGTTGGCAGTGCATATTCTGAGGAAAACCAGCCTGCTAGCAGACAGACTGAGCAGGTCCATCTGACTTCCCTCATATGTGGTCTTTCAGTCAGTCAGTGTCAGAAATTATATTTCGCTGATGAGGTCAACTATGCTGTGACCTCTTCATTTCTCCCTTCAGTACCAAGTGCAGCAGGTACTTTGCCCTGATTCTCCTGGTAGAGGAGTCACTGAGAGACTCTAGTTCATGATTGGTCCTCTGATTTACTGTACGCTTTCCCTCAAACTCCTCTCATCCACAAGTTTATTCAGAAAGCGTTACAGCAGAAGAGCAAGGTTATCCTCATTCTGGCCTCACCAAGTATGGTTCCCCTTCCTTTGGCCTCACTTAATTCACCCTGCATGGGTGCTGGATTCTGTTCAGGACAGTCTGTCTCACCTGGACATGCAGTCTTTCCAACTGACTGCATGGTTTCTCCATGTCCAGTAATGGCTAGAAGTTCCAGGCTTTTGTCTCCCATTTACTGCATTTTTGTATCATCCCAAAAGCCTCTACCAGAAAGATTTATTAAAGCAAGTGGAAAAGGTGTTCTGTTTGGGCCCAATTCCAGCAGTTATTGATTTATTGGCTTCTATCTTCCATCTTCTTGACTGTTAAGATGTTAGGTGAAAACTTGAGATGGTAACCAGAGCGTGGATCAGTCATCTCTAGCTTCTTTAAAGTTGTTCAAAGCTTTCCTCAAGGCTCCAATTAAGGGCCTTGTCCCTGTATGGGACCTTACTCTTATCCTTCAGGTTTTTACACCGTCTACCTTTGAACCTTCAACAAGGACAGAGTTAAAGTTCTTGTCCTGGAAAACACTTTTTAATCACCATTACTTCCACTAGACTGGTGTCTGAACTCCAGGCACTTTCTTCTCATCCACTTTACCTGCTTTTTCTCAAGGACAGGTATCCCTTTGGACTAACTCTTCCTTTCTTCCTAAAGTGGTCTCAGAAGCAAACCTGAACCAGTCAGTTAACCTGCCAGTCTTCTTTCCTAAAGTTTCTAACAAGGGAGAATACATGCTTCATTTATTGGATGTTCATAGCCAGCTCGTGTTTTATATTCACAGAAGTAAAGGCCTAATGAAATCAGAACAACTGCTTGTATACTTTTCCTAGGTCAAAGGCGGCATAACAGTGACAAAAGTGACTCTAGCCAGTTGGCTGACTGATAACATTACCTTCATTTACAGGAGCAAAAGCCTGTCATTACCCAAACATCCTAAAGCACACTCCACCAGATCTATGGCTACATCTTC
Source organism: Protopterus annectens (assembly GCF_019279795.1). Lineage (NCBI taxonomy): Eukaryota > Metazoa > Chordata > Ceratodontiformes > Protopteridae > Protopterus > Protopterus annectens. The sequence goes on along the minus strand of NC_056733.1, from coordinate 795,378,597 downwards.
CACTTTTTGGTCCACAGCATCTAAAGATGACATCTCTGCAGCTGCTACATGGTCATACGTTTATAGCTTCTTTACAAATTGAATATTTTATCCATTCAGCTGTGTCTGAAATATCCTTCCTTGAGGACCAACCAAGATTACTCTAGCTGGGGGGACTGTCCCATCAGTTGAGGAATGAATGAAAAAGACAACTTCAGGTATTATAGTTATGTACTCACCATAACTCTGTTGTCTGTTTTCACCCTTCCTCAACTTCCCACTCGGTGTTCCGCCCTTCCTGTTGACTGCCTCCTGGTATGTCCTGAAGGACATTCCTTATTAGTTTCTGCTGTGTGGGCTCCAGGGTTCTCCTTCTCCCTTTCTGTGTTGTGATTAGTTAAATAGAGGGCTAATTCGATTTGAGGTTTCTTGGGAGTAGACAAAGGATTGTGGGTAAGGGGGAGGAGCTAGAGCTATGGAACCTAAAGTCTATCGAGTGGCTGAGAATGGATCCGAGGAATGACGAAAACAGACAACACAGATGCAGAGTTATGGTGAGTACATAACTATAATGTTCATTTTAACAAATGGAAATGTTTTGAGCTTTGGCTGACCCTCAGAAAGTCAGTCTTTTCAATGTTTCTGTCCGCGAGGTCCTATGTTTTCAGTCTGTTACTTGATGTAGCGTCTAGTTTCTCCAGAGTTAAAGTTCAGTTGCCTGCGATTTCAAACTTACCTCCAGACATTGATCTTCATCCTGTGGCCTTCCACTAATTCTGCAAAGCCTTCTTGAAAGGAATTTTCTTTCTCTGCCCCCCCCCCCCAATTAGAACCCATTCTCCCTGGGGTCTAATTATTTTGATTTGGACACCCAAACAAACCACCCCTTGAGACTACTTTTTTGGTTGTGCTGTGGTTTCTTTTTTGGAAAACCCTTTTTATGGTGGCCACCTCTTCTGCAAGAAGGGTGTCTGAATTCCATATCCTTGTGGCTTCTTGGTCATACTTGATTATTCTTACAGATAGAATTTCCCTTAGAACTAATCCATCTTTCATCCCAAAAGTGTGCTCAGAATCTAACCTGAATTAAGTCATCTTCTGCTGTTCTTTCTTAATCATAACAAAAATGAGAATATACTCCTCATAAATTGAATTTCCATAAGCAATTATGGCTTTATCTGCACCATACCAGATCCTTCAGTAAATATAGTTAATTGTTTCCTGTACATGTAACAGACTGGGTAGGAAAATATCCAAAAAAATGTTATCTAGATACCCAAAGCTCATTCTCCTCGATCAGTGGCTACATATACAGCTTTTTTGAGGAATACTTCTATTGATGACATTTCTACTGCAGCATCTTGGTTTGTAATGCATATCATTTCAAAGCACTGCACAGTGGATTTTATCTTGCAGTCTAAGGCTGCCTTTGGAACTTCTGTCCTCAAGGATCTCTTGTCATGATTCCACTTGGATATCTCAGCAGCTTTAGATTTTAACACATCAGTCTGATTGGATTGACAAAATGAGTAGGGTAGGATAGGATAGCTTTGTATTTACCACAATGCTAGATTCTGCTCTGCCTGAGCAGTAGTTCATGCTGTTAATTGTGCAAATCACTATGCTTGTATATTCCTGCAAGTATCTCCTTAAGCATTCAGAAAGGAGTTTCTTCCCATTGTGTGAAAGTTTGTGTTACTGAACAAAAGGTTCTACTGACATTGTCTCAATTGTAGTTCCCAACGTATGAAAAGTTGTTTGTGAAAAAGCAGTGAAAAGTACAAGTCTGGATCTGGATGTGTATGTGTTACTATAGATTACAACATTAATGTAAACACTGTGAACGTATTGACCGATACCATTGAAAAGACAACGTTTTGCTGAACAGCAGTGCTTTGTGCAATTTTTAATAGCATTTGCTGTTTACAAGATATTTACATTTATTTGGCCTATGCTTTTTAAACTGAGTTTTCATGATACTAAGGATGTATGTAAACTGCTAGAGCTTCAGTGTGTGCATGAGTTAACTAAACAGCATTTTTTTTCTCCTCCCAATAAATAGCATTCAGTGTTGTCAAGAAAATTTGTAGAAGTCATGACAGAGTACAATGAAACTCAAAACCTATTTCGTGAACGAAGCAAAGGTAGAATACAGCGGCAACTTGAAATAAGTGAGTATGTATTTATTTAGCAACTTGACCAGTGTACTATGGTTTTATAGATATATAAACTTTATAGAAACTCCTCTACAGCTACTCTGTGGCCAAAGCTTGGAATGAGCTCCCTGTCAGTGTTAGACAAATCTCTACCCCAATCTCCTTCAAAACTACACTAAAGGATACACTCCATTTATCTTAGACTTGCTCTTGTAGTGATCCAATTTAGTATCTACCTGTACTCTTCCAAAATTATGGTACTAACTTCTTGTGTATTGTCCCAGTCTCAAAAGTTTCCTACTGTATGCAACTTTGAACCCTATGATATTGAATTTACAGACGTGTTACTTGCCTGCTGGCTCATCTTACACCTGCACATACCACTAATAGCATTTTTCCTAATTATGTATATTGTAGTCTACTAGCGTGTTGTCTCACCTCACTGTTAGATGCATTGTAAATTCTATTGTTCTTATTATTCTTCTCCTAGCTTATGTATAATCCTCTCTACAGTGGTTATTTGTTTCTATTTTCTGATTGTATATTGCCAGTTGTATTTATTTTAGCTTGTGTATAATCCTACATACAATGTTTAATACTATTACTGTTATGGAGCTTTTCCCCTCGAGTCTCCACTGAAAACAGGCTACTGGCCCAGTCGGACCAACCCGGTTAACAAATGTCAAATAAATAAATAAATAAAATTTTAGCATGCAAATTCAGAATCACACTTGTTCATTTGTGTTGAGTATGCTGTATTTTTTTTTCACTTTGCCTTCTTTTACATCCTACATATCCCATGTCCTTTACCTTTACACTGTGCATGTTTTGTTTGTAGGATGTGAATACTCAGGTCAAGTGCGGTTTAATTCTTTGTCAGTGTTTTTTATGTTTTTCTTCGTTTTCATTTTAAATGTCTGCCTCCATCTTCATAAGAAAATTGCTGCTAACTTAAGATGGTCTGCCTTATAGATGTCTACATTTGTCATCTGGCTGATGGACGTTAGTTATAATGTCTGAGCTACAAAAAACATTTTGAAATTTGTTTTAGCACAGGCTCAGTTTCAGTCTGACCCTAACTTTGTCACCTATACTATTTTGAGTGTTCAAATCTCAAACTCTTTGAACATATTTCTGTTGTCGCCCATCAGTTTTGTTGAAAGTGTGTAGTTTTTGTTCAGGGGGATTAAGTATTTTTCTAGAAGTTATCTAGATTCCTTTTATGGTAAACCCTTGAGATTTGTTGTGTTTTTCAGTACTTTTCTCATAACTTTTAATAATGTGTTGGTGTGTTGTGAGTGTTTTGTGCATTTTTGTGTGATTTCCCTGTAACTTAAGGATATAAGTAGGTATTTAATTTTACAGATATTTCATCTTCTGATTTTTTTTTCTTTTGGTGCATATTTCTTATAGCATATATTACTGTGTACAGGTCTTCATAAGGTGAGAAGCAAAATATTGCAATTAAAATGGCAAATCATCACTCTAGCACTGTCTTAAAATACCAAAATGCATATTATGACACAATATTGTAAGCTGCTATTTTTGCAAGGGGAGCTGAATCACTAAAGTCAGGGCATGTGCCAACACCGTCAGTCTCTGTATATACTACTACCCAGGTTGCACAAATATGGAGAGAATGGAAAAGTTTAAAAATCAGTACAAACTCACCTTTTCCAGCAATCTAAGGCTGACAACCATGAAAACTCTTATACCATGTGTGGCAAATCAATATCTGATGCACCAGTCATGAACAGGACAATGAAACATGTGTGACACTTTAGCCACTAAACAGCATATAGCAGTTCTTAGTGGGGTTTTTTTCCAGTTTTACCTTGCATACATTTGGCTGCACATCTGCGTTTCGTCTTGCTGTAGCATTATGATTAAATAGGTACATTATGATGTTCATTATATTGATCACTGCTGCAGTAGCCTTAGCTATATTGGTTTTATCCTGTCAAGAATGTAACAGCCAGCCAGCTTACAAAGATGCATGGCACCTTCCATGTGCTCAAATTGTTACGCAGCTTGAACTGAACTGGCTAACAGACAAGTTTGGGCACCAAATCTTTCAGAGCTTTCCTGCCTTTGACAAGAGCACTCCTCCGTTGACTTTCGAAGATTGACAATGGGTTCGTGCTGTTCCTTTGCTGGGCAGATAAGTTTCCTTTGGGAAGACCCTTCAACATTTTAAATGTATTATTTAAATGTACTTTCCTGGATAAGAAAGTTGTTTTTCATCTAGGAGTTTGGGCTTTAACAGACTGTCAGAAGACTTAACTGTGCTTTTAAACATGAACGCACATTTTTTTTCCTCTCGGTTTTAAAAGTAGTTAAACATAGTAGTTATAAACCATTTTTTTCTATAGAGAAATTGTGTTTATTTACTTTTGGGGGCTGTCAAAGTGTATTGAAGTGCTATGTACTGTTTTTTTTTTTTTGAGGAAAAAGTGACTTAACAATTTTAAATTTTCTCTGGCATATGCTGCTTGTTTTTCCAGGAAAGAGGCACCTGCAGCCACTATAGTCCCATCCTCTGTTTTTGCCCTCAATGGGCAACAGAGTGAGAGAGAGATACTCTTGTTAGTCCTGGGGGAGGGTTAACAGCTCTGCTGGCCCTATTTTTTCCTGTCAAAAAGAAACAAAAAAATTAAACAGGTATCTCTTCCTGCTCAAATTTCCTTGAACAAAGAGTAATTTATTGGATCTGGCTCAGAATCTAATTCAGGCTATTGTCTGCTCTTATAAGGTGGTATCTGGTAAAAGAAAAAGGGATGCCTCTCTTCCTGAAGAGATTCAAGATTTTAAATCTGGACAGGAAGATGAAGGGGAGAGATGCAGGATCTTCTCAGATTTCAGATTCAGAGGAAAGCGCGTATCTGATTCTCCCTTTGGGAGTTTCTCTTTCTTTGTGACTATTTCCAAAATGTGTCAGTGTTTTCACTGGGAGAACACTGAGGTTTCTTAGTCCTCAGAAAATACTGTGAGCTGTTGCAAATGGAATTTCCAGAGCCTTCACCCATTCCTCTAGTGCTATCTGCATTGTTGCAAATGGAATTTCCAGAGCCTTCACCCATTCCTCTAGTGCTATCTGCATTGGAGGATGTGTGTTTTCCTGATAGTCAGCCTCCTGCCCCTAAAAAGGCAGATTATTTAAAGTTCCTCAGTCTTTTAGGTTTTTGTACACTCATCTCAACCCTGATCCAATGGTTATAGCTTTAGTTAATTCTGGTGTTGCTAAACATTTGGTTAGTTCCAGTCCTACACTTAACTAATAAGGATGGGAAAATAATAAGGATGGGAAAATAAGTGATAAGTATGGGACAAAACTGTACATTTCTGCAGCTTTGATTTTTCACAATTTTGAATTATCAGACTTGTATATTAGTTTTTTTCTGGCAAATTGTGAAAGTATGAAGAATGTTTTCTCTGCAGTTTCTTTCTGTGAGGGAAAAATATGCTTTAGTTGGTTTAGCTTCCTCCATCTTACAGTTCGCATATCATTGTTTGGATGGCGCAATGGTGCAGCAGTTAGCATTGTTGCCTCACAGCAAGAGGTTCTACGGATCGATTCTCATCTGGGGTGCCTTCTGTGTGGAGTCTGCATGTCCTCCCTGCGTTTGTGTGGGTTTCCTCCAGGTGCTCCGGTTTCCTCCCACGTTACAAAGACGTGTCTGAAGCAGTTCTCCCAGGGCCTCCACTGAAAATTGGCTCGTTCCAAGTCGGGCTTTCCTGGTTAACAAATGTTAAATAAATTAAATTGTTAAAAGTGTATGCATGACTCTTTTGATGCTTCTTCCAGGGCTATGGTCAGTGGTACTGCTTTGAGGAGGTTTGCCTGGCTGCATTCGCAGAACCTCCCAGATGATGTGAAAAGATGAGATTTTGAATTCTCCTTTGGATAGGAGTTTGGTGTTTGATCCCTTTGCTGCAGAGGTTATCAAAAATTATGATGAGAGGGATAAGCTAAAAAAAGGAATCTCTTTTAAGATTTTTCAGCCCTCCTTTTCCAAATCTTCCAAGGGATTCTCTTAACCCTTTGTTTGATTTTGGCAAGAAACAAAATAAACAGTTTCAGCAAATTGCTAGTAAATATATATTTAAGAAGCAATGGTAAAGGGATTCCAAAACAGGAACTCCTAAAAACAAATAGCCCAACAAGTCAGAATGACTATCTTTGGGACAGAATCCACCCCTCCCACTCTGGCAGTCACTTTTCCCTTCCAGAAAGTCTAAATCTCCATTTCTCTTTTTGGCAACAGATAGTTTCGGACAAATAGGTTTTGAAGATCATTCATCAAAGTTACAAGTGGCAGTCGGAGGAAATTCCTCCTTATGGGGGATAATTACTTATCCTGCAGACCAGGCTCCTGTCTTCCCCCCTGTCCTTCAACATCTATGTTGTCCCAGCGAGTAATAGAACCAATTCCTCCTACCCAGTTTGGGAAGGGTTTACGTTTAAGGATGTTTTTAGTGCCAAAGAAAAAAATGCAGTTCTGGATCTTTGTTTCCTAAACCAATTTGTGTTAATCCCCAAATTCAAAATGCTGTCACTTCACACAACCTGTTATCTCTTCTTCCTCGTTTAAGTTTCCTGGTAGCACTAGATTTAAAAGATGCTCATCACCGCATTCCTACTCATCCAGAGTTTGGGTGTTTCTTTTGGTTCTTTGTGTCTGGATTACATTATCACGTCTCTGCCTTACTGTTTGGACTATCCGTTGGACAAAAAGTGTTCACAAAATGTTGAGCTCCGGTTATAGCTCACTGTAGGCTACAGGATATACAGATTTCTCCATATTTAGACGACTTGCTTATCTTTGCAGAGTCTTTTACAAAGTGTTAGGAATCCCTCGCTTTGGTGAGAGAGCTCTTATAGAAGCTGGGATTCAAAGAGAACATTAAAAACTCTTTTTTGACTCCTTCACACAGGATTGTGTTCCTGGGGTGTCTGCTAGATACTTCATTCCAAAGAGCTTTGTACTTAGATCTGTTTTTTGAGGTTTCCACTCAGACTTCACTCACTGCAAGGAATACGTCAGGATTTTGCTTCTCATGGCATCTGTTATTCAAACGATACCCCTGACACAAGACTCCACATGAGAAAGATACAATGCCATCTGAAGTCTTTTTGGTTCCAGCACCAACACCCATTGTCATTTCAAATCCCAGTTTTGGGGGTTATTAAAACAAAAATCACTTGGTGGAGACAACAAATATCCCTAAATCCAGGCCTCCCCTTCTCCAAAGCAGTAAGTCACCACAGATGGCTCATACTTTGAAGAACAGTTTCAGGAGGGATAGAAGTGCAAGAAGTTTGGGACATCAAGGATAATGTAAATATAAAGGAGATGTTTACCCTGATAAAGGCAGTCAATTCTCTGAATCGGCTTTCATCCCCGTGACCTCTTCAAGTTATTACAGACAATACCACAGTCATGTGGTACATCAACAAGCAATGGGGAACCAGGTCTTCCCCCTTTGCAGACTAGCCATGTTAGCTTGAGATGTAGCTTCACAGTACAGACTTACTCTTCAGGCATTTTACATCCTGTCAGAGCAAATTTTTTGGCAGACAGTCTGAGCAGGGCAAAGGCAGACCCTCATGAATGGAAACTAGATCAGTGGGTCTTCCAAGATTTGATCCATCTGTGGGGATTTCCTCAGTTAGACCTCTTTGTCTTCTGTTTGAACAAATCAGCTGTCAAAATTATGCTCCAGGACTCCATGCAAGAAGTCTGGAAGACAGATGCCTTTTCTTTTCCTTGGACTTGAATGTTCCTGTATGCTTTTACACCCTTTCCACTGATATCCAGAGTACTTATGAAGATTTAGAAGGATTCCCCCAAGATCATTATGGTGACTCCCTTCTGACCTATGCAGCAGTGGTTCTCCCTTCTTTTGAAAATGGCCAGGGGCAATTACCACACACTTCCTCACAGATTGGCACTACTCATACAACAAGAGGGTTGTTTGATGCACTCTGACCCCAAATCAACTTCAGCGGGCTGCCTGGATGATAAGGTCTTAATTCCATTTAGGCACCTGTTTCTGAGGATGTGCAGCAGGCACTGATGGAGGCAAGAAAGCTTGCTACTAGAAAATTATGTATTGTTAATTGGAAAGGGTTTTCTAATTGGTACTAAAAGCATAACCAGCACTTACTCAGCACTACTGCTTCTTTGTTTTTACAATATTTATGTGAGTTATTATCCTTTGGCCTTCCATACTATTCCATCAGTGTTCATTCAGTGTCGTTTCAGCATGTATTACTGATCATCCTGTAAATTCTTAGACATGCCAAATCATATTTGAAAGGGTTTTTTTTTTTTGCATAAGAGACATCCAGTAGAACTGGTGGCTCCTCCTCAAAATCTTAATTTTGTGTTAGAGAAGCTAACACTTGCTCCATTTGTTGCAACATTCTATATTGTATTGTATGTGTATTGGAGCTTTTCTCCCCGGGCCTCTACTGAAAATGGACATGTATCCAGTTAGACTAGCCCGGTCAACAAATGTAAAATAAATAAATTTGCGACAACTCATGTGGCTGACTTGAGGCTCTTAACATGGAAAACTGTTTTACTGATTTCTCTGACCTCTGCAAGAAGAGTGTCTGAGTTGTATGCTCTTATGATGAGTCAGCCCTATCTTATTTTCCACAGTCAGTTTTTTTTTTTTTTTTTTTTTTTTTTTTTTTTTTTGAGATCTAATCCTTATTTTATGCCTAAAGAAGCAAAGGTCACCCACAATTGGTATGGTTTCTGAAATCTGGGAATCCCTTGGGGACAGACCTCCAAAGATTCTGAGGGAGATTGGATTCACAGATCCTCAGTCTTCAAAGGACAAATTTAGACAATCAAAGGTCACAGGCACACATACTGGAAGCAAAATGAAAATAGCTGAAGACCTCTTCCTGCTAGACCCAGTCATCATGAAGTCACAACAACTTAAGAATAACCCACTTTGACCCTAAAAGTGAGGCCAGAAAAAGAAGCATGGTCTTAAAGTTTTCAAAAGACTGTAAAGAAATATGCAAGTCCTTCATTGAGAACTGGATCATAAGAGAATAACAGACCCATGGCTTAAATCCTTTATCTTTAAGAAAGAAACATCAGAGCCTTCCTCAAATCAAAAGATCAGGGAGAAAGGACATATACTTATGGCGGACACAGGTATGGAGCTCAGTAATGCAGGTTTTTCAGCCTGGTCAGTGGAATAAATCTCTTTATCTGCCCTAGCATTGGCCAGAGTACCACAGCAAATGCAAGGTGACTGCGTTCTTGTGGCTTTTCAGACTGACATCTGACAAATGGTGTGAAAAGCCTATTTTTACAGGGCACAATGTCTTAAACGCAAGTTTATATGTATGGAAGATGATTGATAAACTGAAAGTAGCTTTTCACACTATTTGTCAGATGTCAGCCTGAAAATTCACAGGAATGCACTTGCAAAACAGTGCATAGGCAAGGAGGGACTCTCCCATCTTCAGTCTCCATATCTTGGATTGTGCTGAATTTGAGCCCCCAGTTGGCAACAAAAATTCTCTCCTGAAAAAGAAGAGAATTAAAATGGCAAGTCTGACTCAGTGCATACAATGGCTGTTCCATTAAAGGTGTCCTACATGTACGGACAAATAGTTCTAAAAAAAACACTATGGCTTCCACTAGAGATCCATGCTCTTAAGTCAAATTTCCACCAGAGAGTAACATTCAGAGTCAAGTTTACTGTATGTGGATTTATATAATCACTTGTTAGCCTTTTGTCATTGGATCATCTTTCCTACAACTGCTTGCTATACTTCTCCAGAATTCTCTTAGTCTTTTTTGAAGTTTTATTCTCTGTATAGCTGTTTGGGACACTTCTCCAGAGTTTTGTTAGAAATTCACAGTGAAACTCAAACTTCTGTTAGCAAGTCAAGTTAGAAGTCAAGTTTGTTATGACCTCTTGACATTTTTTTACTTCAGTATTATTTTATTTTTCCTGCTAGAGCCTGAAATAACATTATTATTGTTAATATCGCTCCTCAGTGCAGTATTGTGAGCTCACTTCAGTACAATGCATACTTTTCCACAATCCAACCACTGCATGATTCATAGCTTAACTTAGGATCTAAGGAAGCTTGCAGTGAGCAAGCAAAAGTGCTACTTGGTTAACAGAACCCACTAACAGACTCTGTTAAATGATAAGGGAGCTTGTTGTTTTGTTCTGGCAGTTTTAAAAAGTATTTTAAATAGTGAATATTTATTAAAAGAACATAGCAACGATTGCTGACAGCAGGAAATGTCTGTAAACAATTTTGTAAAATTCAGTTTGGTAGCCACACATGTAAAATTGATTGATTTATGAGTGTATACATAAAAAATGACAGACTTTAAGGTAATAAGGGTACTAGAAACACACAAGAGTTCCAAGGGTTGGACACATGAACTTACCAAGCACTACTTGTGAGCATCCCCATACAGTTGAGGATGGGTCTAGCATCCTATCAGATTTCTACATTCTGAGTAGGGGAAAGGCCTCCATGCAAATGAGGATAGATCTAACATCCTATCTGATATTTTCATTCTGAACAGGTGAAAGGCCAGTCACGTGGAGCTGAGTTGTCCCACAGTGTACAATGCCCTCTCTGTAACCGTATATATAGTAGCATCATGATTATCGAAAGTTTAGATGTAAAAACTGGATCTGAAAAGTCTACAAAGACCATAGACCTTATCCCAGTAAAACCTACAAAAGGAATGATCTGGAGTCTGTCTCTGAGAGGAGGAGGAAGTGGAATTAGAACTGGATTTATTTTGTTTTTAGAAATAAAATTTAAATGAAGATATTGCTCTAAATACTTGGATTCTTGACAATCCTGTATTGAATTTTGATCTTTTATGTCTAAAGTGGTATTCAGGTTTACTTGCCAAACTGTCTATCCCCCCATTTTCTTTTCCCGAACCTAAAATTGAGGAAGAAGCGATATTCCATATCTTGCATGTCCATAAACAGCTCTGATTCAATCTTGACAGAATAAAATCTTTCAGATCTGTGGATCAGTTGTTCATTTCTTGTGAAGATAGTAATGGCCAACCTGTGTCAGAACTGACCGTTTCCAAATGGTTGTGTAGGCTGTTACGTTTTGTTGTTCTAACCACAACAAAAATATTCCAGGCAAGGTCAAGGCCCACTCTACCAGGACCTTGACTTCATCTATGGTCTTTGGAAAAGGTTGGATTCTAGAAGTATTATGGACGCAGCAACTTAGTTCTCTGTACATTTACAAAGAACTGCCAGCTTTATTCCTTCTGTGGGTCTAGATAAGGAAAGCCTCACAGTTTCATCTCACAGATGTAGTAAGCTAGTGTAATGATGCATTTATTGGCATTCAATTTGACCCCAAACTGTAATGCCAAGAAATGCATCATTATCCCCTTTGGAGAAAAATGGTGTCCCCACTAAATATCACATTAATAACAAAGTACTAAGCTAAGCACACAGTCAGTCATGAGGGACTCTGGCACCCAGGTTGATAGCAACCTGACTTTTGACCACCATGTTGCCTCTGTTGTACGGAATGCTTTATACATCGCCTACCTCATCAGTAAGGGTTTCATCCAGGAACAAGGAGGTCATAACATCCTTGTACTCCATCTACCCTTATCAGACCCATTATCGAGTACAGTGCCCCCTTCAGCATGTACCTTGCCAAGCACATGCAGCAGTTGGAGAGACCACAGTGGTTCCTGACCAGGAAAATCCAGGGTCTCAAACACCTATCGTATACAGATAGGTTAAAAGCCCTGTCCTGTCCCTCTACTCAGTCTCATACAGACTGCTCAGAGGTGATCTGTGTCTGGCATACAAGGCCGTCTCAGACATAGCCTTGATGGAGTTGATGCATATCCATAAGTCAAACTCCACTCGCACGCAAGGTCCCAACCTGGTCTGTGACATTAGTAGAACTTGTTGGTGGGATGTTTTTTTTTGTCCCAACAACTCCCCCATTTGTGGAATGGACTCCCTCTCCATGTCAAGCAGAGTACCTCACTAGCCCTCTTTAAGAGGAAGCTGGACAACTGGATGGGAAACCAAAAATATACCCCTAGGATCCCACCTGTGTGCCGGCTGGACAGGGAAAATGGATGCTGACTTTGATGAAACATGGGTGAAATTCTTGGCTAGGCTTATAAGGGCCTCTGGGCTAATAGCCTAGTATCATCCTATGAACCTATAATCTAACCATATAGCTAAGGCTACTGCAGCAGTGATCAACATGAAGTACACAGCACAGTTGAGTAATTAAACTTACAGTAACAGTAGATGTTCAAACGATCACTGCTGCAGTAACTGCTCCCTCCAGTCTCCCTTTTTCTTTTTTTTTTTTTTTTGATTATGCCAGGGTGTTTATGTATAGATATATATGTAAATATTTTTACTCTTTGTTATGTTCTTTCAGGGCTCAGCCTACTTCTGTCAGTTAGCATGAAAACTCTGAAGGGCATGGCATGCAAGCCTGTGATTTTAGACAGCTCAGACAATTTGAATGTCTGGAGGGTGCCATGAAACTTTAGAAGCTAGCCCAGCTGCTATATCCTTGACTTGATATAATCCATATAGCTAAGGTTACTGCAGCAGTGATCATTCAAGCATCAACTGTTATGGTAAGTTTACTTAGCCAAGTGTACTTTTTATGGGGTTTTTTTTGTTTGATTTTTAAACGTACAGCTCACAGCTGCTCAAGAAACTTTACCAGGCCTTCAGGAAAGTTTGTTACTATAACAATATATTGATATTTTTGGTTTCCCGTATACATATATAGGTGCACACCTATTTACAGTGGATATAAAAAGTGTACACACCCCTGTTTTTTTTGTGATATAAAAAAACACAATACCAAAAAGACCACAATAAATCATTTCAAAACCTTTCCCACCTTTAATGTGGCCTATAACCTGTACAATTCAGTTGAAAAACAAACAAATCTGCTAGGGGAATAAATATAAAAAAATAAAAAACACACAGTAAGCTAGTTGCATAAGTGTGCACACCCTTAAACTAATACTTTGTTAAAGCACCTTTTGATTTAATTACAGCATTCAGTCTTCTTGGTACACACCTGCCATCAATTAAAAAGACTCTGATTAACCCCAAATACAGTTCAGCTGTCCTAGTAGGATTTCCTGACATTTACTCAGTTGCCTGCTACAGCAAAAGCCATGGTTCGCAGAGAGCTTACAAAGCAACAAAGGGATCTCATTGTTGAAAGGTATCAGTCAGGAGGAGGATACAAAAACATTTCCACAGCATTGGATATATCATGGAACACAGTGAAGACACTCATCAAAAAGTGGGGAAAATATGGGACATCAGTGATGTTGCAAAGAACTAGACGTCCCTCCAAAATTGAATGAATGAAAAGAAGAGACAAACACTGGTCAAGGAGGCTGCCAAAAGACCTACAGCAACACTGAAGGAGATGCAGGAATTTCTGTCAAGTGCTGGTTGTGTATTACATGTGACAACAATCTCCTGAATTCTCCATATCTCTGAGCTATGGGGTAAGGTTGCAAGACGTAAGCCTTTTCTTACACAGAAAAACATCCAAGCCTGGCTAAAATTTGCAAAACAATAGATCATGTCTGCCAAAACCATGTAGGAAAATGTACTATGGTCTGATGAGACAAAGGTTGAACTTTTTGGCCACAATTCCAAAAGGTACATGTGGTGCAAAAGCACCACTTTGCATCACCAAAAGAACACCATCCCCACAGTGAAGCATGCTGGTGGCAGTATCATGCTTTGGGGTTGTTTTTCTTCAGCTGGAACTGGGGCTTTAGTCAAGGTGCAGAGAATTATGAAGGGTTCCAGATTCCAGTCACTTTTGGCCCAAGACCTTCAGGCGTCTGCTAGAAAGCTGAAGATGAAGAGGAGTTTCACCTTTCAACATGACAATGACCCCAAGGATGCATCCAAATCAACAAAAGAATGGCTTCACCAGAAGAAAATTAAAGTTTTGGAATGGCCCAGACCTAAATCCAATAGAAAATCTGTGTGGTGACCTGGAGGGCTGTGCACAAGAGATGCCCTCGCAATCTGACAGATTTGGAGTGCTTTTGCAAGGAAGAGTGGGCAAAGAGATGTGTTATGCTGATAGACTTCTACCAAAGAAGACTGAATGCTGTAATTAAATCAAAAGGTGCTCCAACAAAGTATTAGTTTAAGGTTGTGCACACATGCAAACAGCTTATTGTACGTTTTTTTATTTTTTATATTTTTCCCCCTTACAGATTTGTTTGCTTTTCAATTGAATTGTACAGGTTATTGGTCACATTAAAGGTGGGAAAAGTTTTGAAATGATTTATTGTGGTCTCAGTTTTTTATATAACAAAAACCTGGCATTTTAACAGGGGTGTGTACACTTTTTATATCCACTGTATGTATGTGTGTATCTAGAAGAAGACTGAGCCATTTGTAGCTACATTTTTTATTATGATTTTATTCATATTAGTACATGAGGGCCTACTCTGTGACCTTTTGATATTGTAATGTTCTCACACACACACACACACTGATCCCTGTCAGATGATCGAGTTTTCACAAACTTGAAATTCATATGGTTGAGACCATATGATCGAGTTTTTGAAAACCCAAAGCTCTTGAATGGAGATCGCAGTAAAGTGAGGATGGGGAAATTTACCCTTTTCCGCACTGTACTGCGATCTCAGAGTTGGTATATATAATTTTCAGGGGGGGGGTGCAGGGGAGGTTTGCCCCCTGTAAAAAAAGGTAGATTTTTGAAGTTTGAGTTTTCGGAAACTCTATCATATTGTCTCAACTATATGAATTTCGAGTTTCTGAAAACTCTTTTCTTCTGACATAGACCTACATACATATATATATATATATATATATATATATATATATATATATATATATATATATACATATACACGCACACACGTTTGTATACATATATATTTGTGTGTGTGTGTAATCACCCTAGATATCCACATCCCGCCCCCACCCCCCATTAAGGAAACAGCCATGGTAAAAAAGTTCTCTAAAGCCAACTTCATGCTTCTTAAGAAAGAAGTGGCGAACTTCATGACACCCATGCAGATGGACAATACAGTTACGACTGCTGAATCCTACACAAATGCACTCTATAAGCACTTAGAGTGCATGGATCATGCTATCCCAAACAGAACCAAGATGCTATCCTCCAAAAAAAGGAAGCCAATCTGGTGGTCCCCTGCCATAAACAAACTCTACAACAGAAGGAAGAAACTGTTGCAAAAGAGAGTAAAATCCCATGAGTGGAGGAGCTCCCTGGCCAGCCTCAGTAAGAAGCTGAGATCCCTTATAAGATTCTCCAAAGCTAGCTACGAATACAAAATCACCACTGATTCTAAGGGCCAATCACAAAGCATTCTATAGCTATGTCAAGAATCTCAATGGCAACACCCAGATCTGCTCTGAGTTACAGCACAACGGCATGAAAATTATAGAACCAACTGATATTGCCAGCATCCTGGCAGATAGGTTCAGTGCTAACTTTACCCCCCTCTCACCCCCTAAAGGGCCCATATCTATACAGGAAGAATGCAAAGTTCCTGTAATCACAACTACGCAGGTAAAAGCTGCACTCTCTAAAACCAAAAATACAGCATCCTTGGGACCGGACAACATCTCAGACTGCATTTTACATGAACTTCAGAACTAACTGGCTCCCCACCTAAGCACCATGTTTAATCATAGCCTCATGTCAGCCTTTGTGCCCACTGAATGGCTCACAGCAACAGTTATCCCACTGCACAAAGGGGGAGCCACCACCGATCCTGGGAACTATGCCGTATTAGCCTGACGAGCCTGGTCTGCAAGGCCATGGAACATATCATCATGGAACTCATGAACAAAGACATTGGTAACCTCCAAACTCTGGACCCCACCCAGTTCTGGTTTGTGAAAGGCAGATCATGCCTCCTGAACCTGATCGACTTCTTTGAGGCAGTCACCAAAGCCGTAGACAAGGGTAAGGTGGTTCACACAGCCTATCTTGACCTCGCCAAGGCTTTCGACACCATCCCCCATTCTGGAATTATAGCTAAACTCACTAAACTAGGTATAAATCCCTACGTCACAAGATGGGTTGCCAACTGGCTCACTGACAGAACCCACACTGTAAAAGTTGCAGACTCCAAATCTGACTTCAAACCAGTGAAAAGTGGAGTACCACAGGGTTCAGTCCTGGGACCTCTCCTGTTTGTTGTCTACTTCAGGCTCACACAGAAGGCCTCTGACTAACAAAGTTTGCAGATGACTGCAAACTAAGAGCCATAGTCGAGTCCCCAAATGATGTGGACATCCTACAGAAGGGCCTCACTGAGACAGATGCCTGGTGTCAGAGGCATGGCCTCAAGCTCAGTGCCAAAATGTGCATTGTCATCCCCTTTGGTAAAAGCTCTGTACCTATTAACTACCACATAGGTGGCAGTCTACTTAACGCCAAATGTGTGATGAGAACTTAGGACCCAGGTGGACAGTAGTCTCTCCTTTGATATTCACATCTCCACAGTAGTCAGGAAATATTTCTACGTGGCACATCTCATCACAAACGGGGTGTCATCCAGGAAAAAAGAGGTCATTGTTCCCCTCTTCTCGACACTCATTAGACCCATTATAGAGTACAACACCCCCTTTGGAATGTACCTCACAAGACATCTGCAGCAGCTGGAAAGGCCACAGAAGTACCTCACAAAGAGGATTACTGGCCTCAAACAGATGCCCTACACTGACCATCTCAAAAACTCCAGCTTTACTGTGTAGCATATCGCCTACTCCGCGGTGATCTCTGCTTAACATATAAAGCTATGTCAAACCCAGAGCTGTTGGACATGCTACACCTAAAGAAATCCCAATCTGTCCGAGCTACACTCCCTAGGGACCTAAACCTTGTCACCACAATAAACAAGACATGCTGGAGGGATAGATTCCTGTGCCAGAGACTTCCCATACTCTGGAACAAGCTACCCATCTATGTCAAGCAAAGTTCCTCATTAGCACTCTTCAAGAAAAATCTTGACGAGTGGATGAAAAATAGGAAATACACCCCAGGGATCACTTCTGTGACTCTGCTCAACAGGGGCACAGGAAGTTAACATTCTTGGATGGCGTAAGCCAGGGAACCTTGTTGGCTAGGCTTACTTAGGCCCTTGGGCCAATATCCTAGTACCTACCTATGAACCTATGGTATATGTAGATGTGAGATAGATGAATATTATGTATTTGGGTGCATTACATATACTGTAAGTGCACAGGCATTGCATCAAAGGATGATTGAAGCTGGTATTTTGAATAACACACTAAATGAAAAGCAAAAACACCATACAGAAAAAATGATCCTTAAAGGAAACAAAGCAGTTTTTTTCTGATTGTAGAGCAAAACCAAAATAACATAGTAAAACCAAATTTGCCTGAATAATGTTAGTTTTTTTGGAAAGATTTTTGCAAAGGTAATGTGTGTGGTTACAATTAACGTACATTAGTTAGGTGGTTTGTAAGGGGTTCTTTACCCCCTTGCACCACCTTCCTAGTACATGCTAAGAAGGCTGGGAGTGGTAAGACAATGAGCAGGGTAGTGGAAAGTGTTGGCATGATGATTAATAAGGTCCTAGGCTGTCAGTTGCAATTCATAGGCAAATGGGAATGAAGTATTTGGGATGTATGGTATAGCTGCCCTAAGGAGTTGGAGCGAATGCTGGTAATCTGGGGAAAGAAAATACATTGGAATGGTGAGGGTACTAAGAGAGAAATGGATAAATGACTGGCTGTCTTTTCTAGTTTTCAAAGAGAGGGAGAGAGAATTTTCAGAAAGGAAATTGGCTGTTGTAACAATTGATTATTAGAGCTAGTAACGACAGTATTCAGAAGAGCTCAAACAAGAGTAAGGTTAAGCATAAAGATACAGGAGGAGAATTAGTGAATTGTGAGGTAGGTTTGGCTGTAGGGGAAAAATGGAAGAACTGGTAAACTGTGCTGGCAGTTGGGAGTGTGTGTACGTCAGTGTGCTTTTGGTAAGATAGCTGATACGTAGAGTAAAGGTGATGCAATATGGGCAGAATAATAATTTTGGAAAACATTATTAGCAGTGATGAAAATTTTAAGAGGCTGTCCCTGTTGGGGGTCTGCATAGAAGGATGGTACGTAGGTGGTATAAAAG